>NW_028251167.1:0-51725 GCF_964263255.1 Lissotriton vulgaris | reverse complement strand
GTCCTGAGCCCTGGTCAGCCTCCTGAACCCAATTTTTAGGTCTCGCCTGTCGATGCGCATGCGCATCGAGCTTGCGAGACTATGGGGGCTTATCCACTCTTTAACCAACTTGCAAGGAATCGTGGCGATTCCTTGCAGTGCACGAGAAATTTAAGGTCAATGCGCATGCGCAATGAGCTTCAAAGCGCGTGCACATCGGCCCAGCCGCCTGCCTTGCCTGCTCTCTCTGTCACAGCCTCCCCCAGCTCCGCCCCCTCACTTCTTGATTGCACGGCCGCTAGGCCGTGCCTCCCCTACTCTCCTCCACCCTCCTCCTCCTCCTACTCTCCTCTCCCCTCCTTCTCCTACTCTCCTCCCCTGCCTGCCGTGTCGCACCTCTTCTCGCTGCTAACAAAGACACATACCATTCACGAAAAATTGGACCCCGAAATCAAATTTCGGACGTTTTTTTTTTATCTAGTAACAATATAAGAGTAATATGATGTATTTAGTGTTTAAAGGCAAAGTTATGTTGCATATAAAACGTTTTGGAAATAAATGCCCGCCTGCAGCCGCCTGCCTTGCATGTTTTTCACTTCAGGCGCATCCCTCCCACATACCCGCTCCGCCCCCTCCCCTGACTGCCGTGTCGCATTTCTTCTACAGCCTTCGACATCTGTTCCCCAACCCACAAACGCCAGCACCTCCCCTCTCTCTTCCCGGACACAGCCAGGCTCGCAATTTTACTCCCCCTCACGACGCACCTCCGGATCCGCCCCCTCCCCACTCTCTCTACCACCACTCTAGCACTGCTTGTCTTCCGTGAAACTGTCTGGCACACGAAAGTCTTACCATTAACAAGAACTATTGGCCAGCAGAAATGATTTTCGTCTTGAACTCTAACTTGCACAAATCTTTATTTTGGGACCATGAAACATACTTATTTGTTAACAAACTATTCTACAGCCTTCGACATCTCTTCCCCAACCCACAAACGCCAGCACCTCCCCCCTCTGTTCCCGGACACAGCCAGGCTCGCAATTCAACTCCCCCTCCCCAGACGCCAGCACCTCCCTTCTCTGTCCCTGCACACAGCCAGGCTCTCACAACACAAAAACGAAAGACTTGAAACTGAAATCGTCGACAAAAAGAAATAATGACAGACGCATTACAAACTACATCGCCGTGTACATTCCCCAATCAGCAGGCCTACTATTCCCACCCCTCTCTCTACAGCGTGCTACGCAAAAAATAGCGATTGTATGTATAGCATTGCACCTAAAAAACATTTAATATTTTGACATTATAAACCCAAAAAAAAAAAAAACAGACTCACTCCCAGTCAGCGGCCTTACTATTTCTCCCCCTAACCTCTACAGCGTGCTACGCAAAAATTAGCGATTGTATCTATAGCATTGCACCTAAAAAACATTTCATATTTTGACATGTTTATAAACTAAATAAAATACACAGACTCAGTCTTATTCAGCGGGCTTACTATTTCCCTCCCCCGACACAGCGTGACATCACAGAGCCTCTACCACATCCACGTGACTAAACAGTCTTCGCAACCCGCCCTAACCCCCAACAATACGTCGGACCTGCTCGGACCACTCTTCAATACCATTTACATGAACACACAGGCAGGCCACAGACTCCAAGGCTTTCGTCAACAAAACTACAGGATGCTAGAGTACTTTAAGCGCCGTCGTCAAGATTGTAATCACTTGTGAAGTTCCTTTGGGGATGTGCTAATTTAGAACAGCAGGATGCGAGCCGGGTGTTAGCCCAAGAACAACAAGAAACCCAAAAAAAAAAAAACCCACGGAAAGAAAATACTAACACTCGAAACGTGATGCTTTTCGAAACGTGATGCTTTTTTAACAAAACTCATTTACTTTACATACCATGCCTACTATTTCACAGCCTCCCTCTAGAGCGTGGTATGTAAAATCAGGGGATTCTATGTCGACGCTTGTACAGACTAAAGATTTCCTATGTTGCCTTCAGTGAAAGATTTCCGATGTTGCCTTCCTTTGGATAACCACCATCTTTCTCATACACACACATTAAGGGACGCATCCGCAGCAAAGTTCTGTATTTACAAAACGTACACACACAGCAACAACAATTCCAGCATTTAAAACTACCCACAGACACATTCAAGGGCCTCATCCTCAGCAATGTTCACGATTTTCCTAATAAAAAATAACTACACCACTTTAAGTGAAAATATTGCATCGAGCCTCTGTCCCATTCAGCACCATACATAAGCTCATACCATTTCGCCACATCTGTCTCTACATTTATGTATTGCCAGACAAATCAGCCACCATATTTCGCATTCTACAGCCGTACCCACACACCAAAAACAAGGAAAACAGGATTTCAAAGTAGCCACACACACATTAACCGACGCATCCTCAGCAAAGTTCTGTATTTTCCTAATAAACATAACGTCACAAGTTTGAGAATGGATATTACAAGAGTGGTACTTTTAAAACGTAAACTTTTTATACTTTGACAGCTTTATATATGCCATTTGTAAGGGTAACTTGGAGCAGACAGTTCAAGTCGAATTACAGGAAGGGGAAAAAAAAGGCGTTTGCTTTGTCAGTTGAGAGCGAACTCTTATGTGCGATTAAGGGAGTTGCCCAGGGAAGTCTACTGTCGCGCCAATGTCGAAATTTCATCTGCATACACATTCAAACATTCACACTTCCAAGTCGCGCACATCAGCTAGTGTGACTTTTCCTTGGGGCAAGGGAAGGATTAAAACCTTTGATCCTAGAAACGCAACAAAAACACAGAGCATGCTCGTTGTGCACATTTAGCCGTTATGCACCCACAACGGCTCTTTTGACTACATGCTTGTTCCGAAACATACACTAATTATTATGAAGGCCAGCAACACGTACACACACAACAGCATTAACTCACATAAGCACATACTACAGCGCACAAACACAAACACAAAAGTGAAAGAAAGTGCCAGTCACAAGAGGGATGGATACTTTTAATTAAAAAATACTTGTGTAGTACATTCATAAAAACAACAGGCTCATCCCCATTCACCTTGACTCCTATTTTATAGCCTCCCTCTAGAGCGCCCTATGGGAAAATGGTGATTTTTACGTCTACGCATGCACATACTAAAAATTTAATCCGTTGTCTTCATTGGCATAAAGTTATTACAACTATTCCAATGCTTGCAACACACCATTAACAACGATTACAGGATTTACAAGTAGCCACACACACATTAAGGGACGCATCCGCAGCAAAGTTCTGTATTTACAACACGTACACACACAGCAAAAACAATTCCAGCATTTAAAACTACCCAGAGACACATTTAAAGGCCGCATCCTCAGCAATGCTCACGATGTTCGGCCAGCAACACGTACACACACAACAGCATTAACTCACATAAGCACATACTACAGCGCACAAACACAAACACAAAAGTGAAAGAAAGTGCCAGTCACAATAGGGATGGATACTTTAGTAAAAAATACTTGTGTACTACATTCATAAAAACAACAGGCTCATCTCTATTCACCTTGACTCCTATTTTATAGCCTCCCTCTACAGCGCCCTATGGAAAAATGTTGAATTTTACGTCTACGCTTGCACATACTAAAAATTTAATCCGTTGTCTTCATTGGCATAAACTTATTACAACTATTCCAATGCTTGCAACACACCATTAACAACCATTACAGGAATTACAAGTAGCCACACATACATTAAGGGACGCATCCGCAGCAAAGTTCTGTATTTACAACACGTACACACACAGCAAAAACAATTCTAGCATTTAAAAATACCCACAGACACATTTAAGGGCCGCATCCTCTGCAATCCTCACGATGTTCATAATAAAAATAACGACAACACTTTAAGGGTGTCGTTCGTTTTGCACCCTCACCCTCACTCACCCTCAACCCCTCACCTACCCTCACCCTCACTCACCCTCAACCCCTCACCCTCACTCCCTCACCCACACCTTCTACCCTTCACCCTCAACCCCTCACTCACCCTCACTCACTCACCCTCAACACCTCAGCCTCACCCTCACTCACCCTCAACACCTCACAATCACTCACCCTCACTCACCCTCAACCCCTCACCCTCCCTCACCCTCATCCTCACTCACCCTCAATGCCTCACCCTCACTCACCCTCAATCCCTCACTCACCCTCACTCACCCTCAACCCCTCACCCTCACTCACCCTCAACACCTCACCCTCAACACTTCACCCTCAACCCCTCACTCACCCTCAATCTCACTCACCCTCACTCACCCTCAACCCCTCCCCCTCACCCTCAATCACCCCCACTCACCCTCAACACTTCACCCTCACTAGCCCTCAACCCCTCACCCTCACACCCTCAACCCTTCTCCCTCAACCCCTCAGTCACCCTCACTCTCCCTCAACACCTCAACACCTCAGCCTCACCCTCACTCAGCCTCAACCCCTCACCCTCACTCACCCTCAACCCCTCACCCTCACTCACCCCCACTCACCCTCATCCTTACTCACCCTCAACGCCTCACCCTCACTCACCCTCAATACCTCACCCTCACCCTCACTCACCCTCACTGACTCTCAACCCCTCACCCTCACTCACCCTCAACCCCTCACCATCAACCCTTCACCCTCAACACATCACTCACCCTCAGTCTCTCACCCTCACCCTCACTCACCCTCTCACCCTCACACCCTCAACCCTTCACCCTCAACACCTCACTCACCCTCACTCTCACTCACCCTCACTCACCCTCAACACCTCAGCCTCACCCTCACTCACCCTCACTCACCCTCAACCCCTCACCCTCACTCACCCTCATCCACACTCACTCTCATCCTCACTCACCCTCAACGCCTCACCCTCACTCACCCTCAACACCTCACCCTCAACACCTCACCCTCACTCACCCTCAACTCCTCACCCTCAACCCTTCATCCTCAACCCCTCACTCACCCTCAATCTCACTCACCCTCACTCACCCTCAACCCATCCCCCTCACCCTCACACACTCACCCTCACCCTCAACACCTCACCCTCAATAACCCTCAACCCCTCACCCTCACTCTCACTCTCACTCTCAGTCACCCTCAACCCCTCACACTCACTCACCCTGACCCTCACTCACCCTCAACACCTCACCCTCACTCACCCTCACCCACACTCACCCTCACCCTCACTCCCCCTCAACTCCTCACCCTCACTCACCCTCAACACCTCACACTCACTCACCCTCACCCTCTCTCACCCTCAACTCCTCACCCTCACTCACCCTCACCCACACTCACCCTCACTCACCCTCACTCACCCTCACTCACCCTCACTCACCCTCAACCCCTCAGCCTCACTCACCCTCACCCACACTCACCGTCATCCTCACTCACCCTCAACGCCTCACCCTCACTCACTCACCCTCAACACCTCAGCCTCACCCTCACTCACCCTCACTCACCCTCACTCACTCACCCTCAACCCCTCACCCTCACTCACCCTCAACTCCTCGCCCTCAACACTTCACCCTCAACCCCTCACTCACTCTCAATCGCACTCACCCTCAACCCCTCCCCCTCACCCTCACTCACCCTCATCCTCACTCACCCTCAACACCTCACACTCACTAACCCTCAACCCCTCACCCTCACCCTCACACCCTCAACTCTTCACCCTCAACCCCTCACTCTCACTCACCCTCACTCACCCTTAACACCTCAGCCTCACCCTCACTCACCCTCACCCTCACTCACCCTCAACTCCTCACACTCACTCACCCTCAATCCCTCACCCACACCCTCAACCCTTCACCCTCAACCCCACACTCACCCTCACTCACCCTCACTCTCACTCACCCTCAACTCCTCATCCTCACCCTCACTCACCCTCACTCACCCTCAAGACCTCACAATCACTCACCCTCACTCACCCTCACTCACACTCACCCTCACCCTCACCCTCACTCACCCTCAACACCTCACCCTCACTCACCCTCATCCAACCTCACCCTCACTCACCCTCAATGCCTCACCCTCACTCACTCTCAACACCTCACACTCACTCACCCTCACCCTCTCTCACCCTCAACCCCTCACCCTCTCACCCTCACTCACCCTCACCCACACTCACCCTCACTCACCCTCACTCACCCTCACTCACCCTCAAACCCTCACCCTCACTCACCCTCAACCCCTCACCCTCCCTCACCCTCCTCCTCACTCACCCTCAATGCCTCACCCTCATTCACCCTCAACCCCTCACTCACCCTCACTCACCCTCAACCCCTCACCCACACTCACCCTCAACACCTCACCCTCAACACTTCACCCTCAACCCCTCACTCAGCCTCAATCTCACTCACCCTCACTCACCCTCAACCCCTCCCCCTCACCCTCACTCACCCTCACCCTCACTCACCCTCAACACCTCACCCTCACTAACCCTCAACCCCTCACCCTCACACCCTCAACCCTTCACCCTCACTAACCCTCAACCCCTCAATCACCCTCACCCTCACTCACCCTCAACACCTAACCCTAACTCACCCTCAACCCCTCACTCATCCTCACCCTCACTTACCCTCAACACCTCAGCCTCACCCTCACTCACCCTCACCGTCACCCTCACCCTCACTCACCCTCAACCCCTCATGCCATTTTGAAGGTTAACTTGGAGCAGACAGTTGAAGTCGAACATGACTCCCAGTCCGGTTTCAGAACTGGTTACAGCACTGAGACGGCGCTGGTAGAAGTCTCTGAGATTATTAGGGAATCAGTGGATAGGGGCGAGGAGGCCATGTTGGTCCTCCTCGACCTATCCGCTGCATTTGATACTGTGTCCCATAACATACTTGCCACCCGTCTTCAACAGTTAGGGGTAGGAGGTTCAGTTCTGGCCTGGATTAAATCTTTTTTGGCCAGTCGATCTCAGAGGGTTACGTTGTACCCTTTTGAATCTGAGGACAAACCCCTTCTGTGCGGAGTGCCCCAGGGTTCGGCCTTGAGCCCTTTATTGTTCAATGCGTACGTTGCTCCTCTTGCCGGGGTAGTTGAGTCTTGGGGTGTCAGAGTGGTTTCTTATGCTGACGACACTCAGCTTGTCTTCTCCTTTAGAGACCACTCTGACTCCCACTTCTCCAACTTTAGAAACTGCCTTGGCAACATTTGCACTTGGATGGCATCTAATCATCTTGCCCTCAACACAGACAAAACGGAGGTTCTCTTTTTCAGTAAGAAATCCCCCCCCCCGCTAATCTCTGGTGGCCTACTGTTTTGAATCCCCCCCCTTCTCCTGTACAAGCGGCTCGTAATCTTGGTTTTACCTTTGACAATGCCTTGTCTGGAAGGGTTCAAGTCAATAAAGTGGTAGGTGCCTGTTTTTCCAAAATGCGAATGATCAGGAAAATTTTTCCTTACCTCCCGCAATCATCTCGCAAAACAGTTGTTCAGGCACTCATTACCACTCACCTAGACTATGCGAATAGTCTGTATGCAGGTGCCCCCCTTTACCTAATTGACCGCCTGCAAATTGTCCAGAACGCGGCAGCGCGGCTCATTGGTAATATCCCCGCTCGTACCTCGGTCAGGACATACCGGGAAGAGCTTCACTGGCTCCCCATAGCCCGTCGCATTGATTTTAAAATTCTGACCCTAACATTCCGAGCAATCCATGGAATCGGCCCTCTCTATCTGAGAAAGCGTCTTATGATCTCTTCATCAGTTAGACACCTAAGATCTAATAGTTTGTGTCTTCTGAAGGTGCCAAGATTTCGGCTTTCTCGTAGTGGCGGCAGATCGTTTACCGTTACTGCTGCTAAGCTCTGGAACAGCCTTCCGCTTGATCTCAGGTTGTTGGACTCTGAGCTAGCCTTCCGTCGCCAACTTAAGACCTGGCTGTTTACTATTCATTAGAGCTGCAGTTCTTTAGGTTTAGTATTTTCTTTCTGGATTTGATGTATGCTTGGTTTGCTCCTTTGGGGACTCTCTTGTAATCTCAGCGCCGGGACACTTCCGTTGGAGGTAGCCGCGCGCTTTATAAGCTTCAAATAATAATAATAATAATTACAGTAAGGGAGAAAATGAGCCTCTGACCCATTCAGCACCATACATCAGCTCATAACATTTTGCCACACCTGTCTCTACATTTATGTATTGCCAAACAAAATCATCGACCATCTTTCTCATTCGCCCACTGGATTTTAACGTTGCCACACACACATTAATGGACGCATCCGCAGCAATGTTCAGTATTTTCATACTAAACATAAACGCCACAACTTTGAGCCTGTATATTACAAGAGTTACATTAAGGGACGCATCTGCAGCAAAGTTCTGTATTTACAACACGTACACACACAGCAAAAACTATTCCTGCATTTAAAACTCCCCACAGACACATTTAAGGCCCGCACCCGCAGCAATGCTCATGATTTTCATAATAAAAAAAACAACACAACTTTGATGGCAAATATTGCATCCCGCCTCTGACCCATTCAGCACCATACATCAGCTCATAACATTTCGCCACATCTAACCCTCAACCCCTCAATCACCCTTACCCTCACTCATCCTCAACACATCACCCTCACTAACCCTCAACCCCTCACTCACCCTCACTCACCCTCACTCACCCTCAACACCTCAGCCTCACCCTCACTCACCCTCACCCTCACTCACCCTCAATCCCTCATGCCATTATGAAGGGTAACTTTGAGCAGACAGTTGAAGTCGAATTACAGTAAGGGAGAAAATGGCGTCTGGAAACGTGATGTTTTTTTAACAAAACTCCTATAGTTTAAATACCATGCCGTACACACACAATAACAACAATCCCAGCATTTAAAACTACCCACAGACACATTCAATGGCCGCATCCTCAGCAATGCTCACGATTTTCATAATAAAAATAACAACACAACTTTGATGGCAAATATTGCATCCAGCCTCTGACCCATTCAGCACCATACATCAGCTCATAACATTTCGCCAGACCTGTCTCTACATTTATGTATTGCCAAACAAAATCATCGACCATCTTTCTATTCGCCCACTGGATTTTAACGTTGCCACACACACATTAATGGACGCATCCGCAGCAATGTTCAGTATTTTCATACTAAACATAAACGCCACAACTTTGAGCCTGTATATTACAAGAGTTGTAGGTTTAAAAGTGAAACTTTGTATACTTTGGAAGCTTTATATATGCCATTTTTAAGGGTAACTTGGAGCAGACAGTTGAAGTCGAATTACACTAAGGAAATAAGGAAAAAAAGAATGCCCTTTGCTTTGTCAGTTGTGAGCGAACTCTTATGTGCGATTAAGGGAGTTGCCCAGGGAAGTCTACTGTCGCGCCAATGTCGAAACTCCATCTGCATACACATTCAAACATTCACACTTCCAAGTCGCGCACATCAGCTAGTGTGACTTTTCCTTGGGGCAAGGGAAGGACTAAAAGCTTTGATCCTTTCTTAAACTAAAAACAAAAAAAAAGTTTCTTGCATCGTTACCCCCTATTTAAGCAGAGCGACGGGTCACTTTAAGTCATACTCTGTTTTTACCTGCGAGGACAGAACTCGGACTTACAGAACGACGCTGTACTTGCTGCTATCGACCAACAGCCACTGAAAAACTACGCTATTCTATCTTAGAAAGTAAGTGCATGGAACTTTTATTTCTATACATCTAAGGGACAGCATTGATAAATTTACTTCCGTTTATTACAACCGTTACTATATCAACATTGCACCTGTGTTAAATTATTGTGCAACATGTTCTTTGGGAAAACTAAATTTTCTATGGTAATACTTATCAAAGGACTCCGTAATTTATCAAACAGCTCATACCTTTGTTTAAACCTACCGATACATATGTTTTTTTTTTTATCGTTATATCTTGTAGGTTATTCGTACGCATTCAACATTTGCTTGCTAGGGGGAAAGAAATGGCGCATCTAAATATATCATGTAAGTACAGCCAACTGTTCACTCTGCTACACATTTTGCCCTTTTGTTCATAACACTTCGACTCGCCACACAGAACATTTCTTCCAATAAATCAAGGCACAACCTAATATTGACACACACCCTCTCGTACATCTCCTTGTGTTACCTTTTCACGCACACACAACTAACAAGACTTACTAAATTACAAGCACGACATATTGATTGCAAGCACAACTTCAGGTTACTTGACACTATCAACAAGATCAACAGTACCCACAGCTTCAGCTTGCACCTAACACACAAAAACGCACACACATTATCACATTCACATGCATAGGAACAAACATCCCCGTTACACCATGCGAACAACTTTCGATACTTTTTTTCATAAAACAAACACTCGACACACACTTTCGGAACATTCGGCCGCAATCTCATATCATAACAGTTCGCCACACTCCCAGGAACATTTCGTTCCCAACTTCAACTACAAACATTAGATGCACACTAACTGGGTACACTTTCAATATTACACGCAAACCGCATTCATTCTCTGATTTAATGCAACACAGTAACCACACCTAGTTACAAGATGACACATACACACCTTTTTTTACGTCTGTTACTATTACCTTTTCACGCACACACGGTTAAGAACACACTATATAACACGCACGCCGAATTGAGTGCGACCACAACAGAACACTCATTACGCTTTTATTCACAGCTTCACAGCAAAACAGTAAACAGGATGATCGGACTCAAGAGTGAACAGAGCTGCAGCTTACACTAATCACACACACCCTGTCATATTCGCTTTCATTATTACATGCATACCGCATTCATTCTCAGATTCAATGCAACACAGTAACCAGTCCAAGTTACAAGATGACACATACACACCTTTTTTTACGTCTCTTAGTATTAACTTTTCACGCACACACGGTTAAGAACACATACTATATCACACGCACGCCGAATTGAGTGGGACCACAACAGAACACTCATTGCGCTTTTATTCACAGCTTCACAGCAAGACAGTAAACAGGATGATCGGACTCAAGAGTGAACAGAGCTGCACCTTACACTAATCACACACCCTGTCATATTATGTAAAACACCAACTTTCCACCCTTATACAGCACGGGCGACTCCAACGCAATCAAAGATCATACCACTTCGCCACTACAGCACCAAAGTTTCAGTCAGAACTTCTAATTGCACATTTCTTTGCACGCAAACAGGCTACACTTTACAACAGTCACGCGCAATGCATTCATTCCCAGCTCCACTGCAACACACTAACTAATCCAAGTTACAAGCAGACACACACAAACAGCCGCTCGTACAACTACTAGTATTACCTTTTCACAAACACACATCCAATAACACATTAGCCAGGATTAGCTGCCTACAAAAATAAACACTTGACTTTACACTTACTACACTATTCACAGGCACACTGTAACATTAGGGTGAATAGTACAGCCACACTCCGTTCGCAACACTTCGCCACACCACAACAAACTTTTCATACACACATTCCACGATCAAGGGGACTTTCACACACACCCTCTATTACATGGCTACTCACAATCTTTCTCTCAGGGGCCAAATTTACTGTTTTGTTTGTGTCCAAGTGCCGCATCGGTGGGGGCAGGGTCAGTGGGTAGGGGTCGGGGCTACAGCAACAACATTAAACTGACCATGAGGTTAATCACAGGACCCTGCAGCCGAAGTCTTCGTCCACTGAGCCCTCCCGGCATACACACAATTTTCTCTCTCTCTTTCTCTCTCGGTCTCCCTCCCTCTCTATAGCTCTCTCTCCCTCTCTTTAGCTCTCCCTCCCTCTCTCCTGTCTTCCTCTGTCTCACTCTAACTGTGTTACTCCCTCTGTCTCACTCCCTCTCTCTCCCTCCCCCTCTCTCTCCCTCCCTCTCTCCCTCTCCGTCTCCCTCCCTATCACTCTCCGTCTCACTCCCTTTCCCTTCCTCTCCCTCCCTCTCTGTCTTTGTACATTACTTGCACACTAACTGGGTACACTTTCAATATTACACGCACACCGCATTCATTTTCAGATTCAATGCAATACAGTAACTAATCCAAGTTACAAGATGACACACACACACCTTTTTTTACTTCTCTCACTATTAACTCTTCACGCACACACTCACTCCCTCTCCGTCCCCAACAACAATTCCAGCATTTGAAACTACCCACAGACACATTCAAGGCCCGCATCCTCAGCAATGATCACGATTTTCCTAATAAAAATAACGACACTACTTTAAGGGTGTCGTTAGTTTTGCACCCTCACCCACACTCACCCTCACCCTCACTTACCCTCAACGCCTCACCCTCAATCACCCTCACTCACCCTCAACACCTAACCCTCACTCACCCTCACCCACACTCACCCTCACCCTCACCCTCACTTACCCTCAACGCCTCACCCTCACTCACCCTCAACATCTCACCCTCACTCACCCTCACCCTCAACCCCTCACCTCCTTCACCCTCACCCACACTCACCCTCACTCACCCTCAACGCCTCACCCTCACTCACCCTCACCCACACTCACCCTCATCCTCACTCACCCTCAACGCCTCACCCTCACTCACCCTCAACCCCTCACCCACCCTCACTCACCCTCAACCCCTCGCCCTCCCTCACCCTCACTCACCCTCACCCACACTCACCCTCACTCACCCTCAACCCCTCACCCTCACTCACCCTCATCCTCACTCCCCCTCAATGCCTCACCCTCACTCACCCTCAACCTCTCACTCACCCTCACTCACCCTCAACCCCTCACCCTCACTCACCCTCAACACCTCACCCTCAACCCTTCACCCTCCCCCCTCACTCACCCTCAATCTCACTCACCCTCAACCCCTCCCCCTCACCCTCACTCACCCTCACTCACCCTCAACACTTCACCCTCACTAGCCCTCACCCCCTCACCCTCACACCCTCAACTCTTCTCCCTCAACCCCTCACTCACCCTCACCCTCACTTACCCTCAACGCCTCACCCTCACTCACCCTCAACACCTCACCCTCACTCACCCTCACTCACCCTCAACCCCTAACCCTCACTCACCCTCACCCACACTCACCCTCACCCTCACTTACCCTCAACGCCTCACCCTCACTCACCCTCAACACCTCACCCTCACTCACCCTCACCCTCAACCCCTCGCCCTCACTCACCCTCAACGCCTCACCCTCACTCACCCTCACCCACACTCACCCTCATCCTCACTCACCCTCAACGCCTCACCCTCACTCACCCTCAACCCCTCACCCACCCTCACTAACCCTCAACCCCTCGCCCTCCCTCACCCTCACCCTCACTCACCCTCAACCCCTCACCCTCACTCACCCTCACCCTCACTCACCCTCAACCCCTCACTCACCCTCACTCACCCTCAACCCCTCACTCACCCTCACTCACCCTCAACCCCTCACCCTCACTCATCCTCAACACCTCACCCTCAACCCTTCACCCTCAACCCCTCACTCACCCTCAATCTCACTCACCCTCGCTCACCCTCAACCCCTCCCCCTCACCCTCACTCACCCTCACTCACCCTCAACACTTCACCCTCACTAGCCCTCAACCCCTCACCCTCACACCCTCAACCCTTCTCCCTCAACCCCTCACTCACCCTCACTCTCACTCAACACATCAACACCTCAGCCTCACCCTCACCCTCACTCACCCTTATCCACACTCACTCTCATCCTCACTCACCCTCAACGCCTCACCCTCACTCACCCTCAACACCTCACCCTCAACACCTCACCCTCACTCACCCTCAACCCCTCACCCTCAACCCTTCATCCTCAACCCCTCACTCACCCTCAATCTCACTCACCCTCACTCACCCTCAACTCCTCCCCCTCACCCTCACTCACACTCACCCTCACCCTCAACACCTCACCCTCAATAACCCTCAACCCCTCACCCTCACACCCTCAACACTTCACCCTCACTCACCCTTAACACCTCACCCTCACTCACCCTCACACTCACTCTCAGTCACCCTCAACCCCTCACACTCACTCACCCTGACCCTCACTCACCCTCAACACCTCACCCTCCTTCACCCTCACACACACTCACCCTCTCTCTCCCTCTCTCTCCCTCTCTCTAGCTCCCCCTCCCTCTCTCCTGCCTTCCTCTTTCTCACTCTAACTGTGTTACTCCCTCCGTCTACCTCCCCCTCTCTCTCCCTCCCTCTCTCCCTCCCTCTCCATCTCCCTCCCTATCACTCTCCGTCTCACTCCCTTTCCCTTCGTCTCACTCCATTTCCCTTCCTTTCCCTCACTTTCCCTCCCTCTCCCTCCCTCTCCATCTCCATCTCCCTCACTCTCCCTCCCATTTACTCCCTCTCCATTTCCCTCCCCTTCACTCCCTTTCTGTCTCTGTACATTACTTGCACACTAACTGGGTACACTTTCAATATTACACGCACACCCCATTCATTCTCAGATTCAATGCAACACAGTAACCAGTCCAAGTTACAAGATGACACACACACACCTTTTTTTATGTCTCTCAGTATTAACTTTTCACGCACACACTCACTCCCTCTCCGTCCCCCTCCCCCTCCCTTTTTCTCCCACTCCCTCTCTCTCCCTCTATCATCTCACCCTGCCTGTGTGCCAGCCGTGGCGCACACACTCACAGCAGCACTAGAGCTCTTAACAGGTCTTTAAAAGACCATTTACATGCTAATGTGGCCTTTACGGGAAAAATTAGAAAAGATATATTATAACCATAATTTTTTGTTTCTCCTTTCAGATTATTAAAACAACAATAAAAGAAACACAAGTTAAGGTAAATACTACTTTGCCAGTTAGAGGAAAAATTGTCAAAAGTTCATACCTTACAGTCCCCCAAAAAATTAGGTACTTGGGAAAGGTTATTAATTTACATTTGTTGCTAAGAACATTTTAGTATAACATATAGGATGCAGAGATGCTTGAAAGCAAGTTACCATCAAGGGAATAGCAAATTTAATAGCAAATCACAAGGTAAGCAACGCTTACCAAATAGTGTTTTTGCTGTCTTGCACAATTTATGCAAGCCAGTAACTACTTGGAACTCTAATGATCTGCATTATATAATGGACCGTGGGGATGCTTTATATCTACAAATGCATTCTATTAACAAAGAAACACTTATGCATCCAGATGACCTGCCAAGGTATATAGACCACAATCAAGAGATATATTCACTTTTGCTACGGAACGCTTACTACGGTGATGTCCTTAAACGTTTTGATAAAGCCTACCCAGATATTAGCACAGCATTAAATGTTACTCTTAATAAGCACTGTGGTGTTATACTTTGTATGAATGTTTATGTTATAGCTATTTTCAAACATATGCAATCATACTTTGTATTTGATTCACATAGTAGGGACCATGAAGGCATGCCTCATTCAAACGGAACATGTGTTACAATTGCATTTCATTCTTTTGAAGGGCTGATTCAATATGTTGTGAAACTAGCATATAACTTTACACATCAGGCTGAGCAATGTGTCCAATTTGAATTAACACCAATAGATATAAAAGTCATTAAGAGGAAATCATTTACAAAAGCACTTACAGTGCACAAGAAAAATAGTCACCTACCGCAAGAAAGAAAAATTTGGGTACATACTACTGAATGTACTCCTAATCAGACTATAACATCAACAACAATGTCTTCAGATGATTTACAGAATCAAAGTAAGGGAGGGAATAGAAATAATAATCATTTAGCACAATTACCAGGGAATAGTAAATCTATACAGGGAACAAATAAACAGTCTCTGAAAAGAAAAAGGGATTCAAGTACATGTCCAACTAAAGTTGTACAAAGAAAAAAAGTTAATGCAGCTGAAGACATTACCAACAGTCAACTAATTGGTATTGATAAAAACAGACCAAGATTAACGCAGGGCCAAAGCCAGAAACGAGGTAAACAAATCCATACAATCATTCGCAAATTCCACCGTGAAATATTGCATGGCCCGGAATACATTTGTACTCTTTGCAATCAATTGTGGCATAAACAAACGGTGAAAAATATACGCAGTCTTAGCCAATCCGAAATTTTCAAAAAGTGTAACATTAGTAACAAGAAAACAAATTTTATTTGTAGGACTTGCTATTATTACATTCGCAAAAATAAAATACCACCATGTTCTATTGTAAATGGCATGGGGTTCCCAAATGTACCAGTTGAATTAGAGTTATATGATTTAGAAGAAAGATTAGCTTCACCTAGGATACCATTCTTACAAATTCGGACTCTGCCACGCGGTTTTCAAAAATCATTATCAGGTGCAGTAGTTAATGTACCTGCAGATATTATGACAACTGTTACTATTTTACCAAGGCAAATTAATGACGCCATGACAATCCCAGTAAAATTAAAAAGGAAATTAGTCTATAAATCATATACACATTATGAGAATATTAGACCAAATACAGTAAAAAAGGCAGCTACATGGCTAGCTAAAAATAGTACAATGTTTAATGAATATGGTGTTACTATTAATCCTGACTGGGAGTATATACCTCCAGAAATAGAATCTCACAATGAGACTTCGGAGACAAACAATTCATCTGATAGTTCAGACAACATAGAAGCTGGGAATTTGGATACTATGTTAACAAATGAAACAATTACTAGTAATTCGGTGAATGTGTTAAGTTTAGCTCCAGCTGAACATAACACGCCAAGAGGTTTATATGAGGATAAAGATTCAGAGTTTTTGGCTTTCCCTACTATTTTTTGTGGTGAACGAAGGCCTAACAATAAGGAAAGACACATACCGGTACATTATAGTACTATTTGCCAAGCTGAGTTAAGGAGTTATGATAGAAGAGTCGCTAAATCTATTACTAATGTTTTTTTTAAACTGAAGAAATTACATATTAAGCAGATCCAGGGTAAAATCAACATTTCCATCAGGAAACATTTTACAGATGGGAATAAAATAACTGCTAAAGACATTAAATATAATATTGGCAATGTTTTACAGTTTAATGAGGGTTACACAGTATTAAAAACTATACGCAGTTCACCTCCATATTGGGAAGGTTGCAAAAAAGATATTTTTGCAATGATAAGGCAACTTGGCATACCCACTTTCTTTTTGACTTTATCTGCTGCCGAAACAAAATGGCACCATTTAATAAATATACTATTGAGAGTTAGAAACTTAAAGGAATGTACAGAGGAAGAATTCTTAAACATGTCTTGGGAAACTAAAAGTAAATTAATACAAGAAGATCCAATAACATGTGCAAGACAGTTTGACTATCAAGTTAGGACATTCTTTAATTGTGTTTTGCTGAATGGCACTAATCCAATTGGGGAAATAGTAGACTACTTTTACAGAGTCGAATTCCAACAAAGAGGTTCTCCACATATACATGCATTACTCTGGGTAAACAAAGCACCACTGTATGGTGTTTCACCAGTGGAAGAAGTCAATAGCTTCATTGACAAATATATCACTTGTCATAAGTCTGAGAACCCTGTTTTACAACCGTTAATAAATCTACAAAGGCATGGTCACACAAAAAATTGCAGACGTAAACAGCAACGGACATGCAAATATCAATATCCAAAATATCCAATGTCAAGAACGCTCATATTAGAGCCATTAACACTTGAGGAGACAAATAAGCAATGGGAAGATAATATTAAAATAATACATGAAGCTATGAATAATACTACTTTTAATACACTTTCTTTTGAGGAATTTTTAGACTTCATAAAAATGGATGATAAAGAATATATTACTTCAATACAAACTAGCTTACAAAAAACAACTATTTTTTTGAAAAGAACACCAGGCGAATGCTTCATCAATAACTACAATAGTACTCTTTTAGAAGCTTGGCGAGCAAACATAGACTTGCAGTTTATACTGGACCCTTATGCTTGTGCTGTCTACATTATCTCATATATCAGTAAATCGCAAAGAGGAATTAGCAAACTTCTAGCGCAAGCTGCTAAAGAGGTAACAAGCAATAGTAATATCAAAGATCAACTTAAACACATAGGAAACAAATTCCTCAACTGCACAGAAATTAGTGCTCAAGAAGCAGCATATCTAATTCTTCAAATACCATTACGGAAAAGCTCACGATCATTTGTATTTATTAATACTAGCCGTCCAGAGAAAAGAACTTATTTAATGCGTGATATCGAAACGATTAATAATTTGCCAGAAAATTCAACTGACATTCAATGTGAAAATATTATTATCAAGTACTGCAAACGGCCACAATCATTAGAGATGTGCACGTTAGCAGACTATGCTGCTAATTTCAACTATGTGAAGAAAAAAACACATGGGAGAGAAATCAATGATTGCGAAGATTTACTTGCAGAACAAAACTTTTACAGCTCAGATGAGGAAGAATTAGAAATAGAATGTAGTAACGGAAATAAAGAACAACAGCAACAGAATTATGATTATGCTTTAAATAAGCGCAGACAAGGACAAATAATACGCTTTTGCAGATTTAGCAAAAATAATGAACCAGAAGAGTATTATAGAGAAATATTAATGTTTCACTATCCATGGAGGGAAGAACAGAAAATACTAATCAACAAGGAAACTTACTATGATAGGTATCTGGAAGTTAAAACATTTGTTGACACACAACTAAAAATCTATAACAAACAGCATGGTGAAGTTACTAACATTATTCATGAACAGTGTCATGAAAATGTAATTTCACCTCCTCTATCACCAACTGTTAATATACAGACAGAAGACCAAAATCCTGAAAATAATAATAGATATGATTTGGCTCTAGATTTAGGAATGAGAACTACAACCGAAGAACAAAGCTCAACTAACGTTATTTTACCCAATGATAAATACCAACAACTTATGCAAAACTTAACGGAAGAACAACTTAAATTTGTTTACCATCACTTGCATTGGTTTAAAACTACAAGCACTCCATGCTATACTTTTTGCACCGGAGGGGCTGGTGTTGGGAAAAGTTTTGTAATATCTGCACTATATCAAACTTTACTACGGTACTATAACACTAAGGCAGGTGAAAATCCTGATAATGTTTATATCTTACTTACTGCTCCAACAGGAAAGGCTGCCCATAATATTAATGGCAAAACACTGCATAGCACTTTCAAAATACCTGTGTCCCAAAGTTTGACTTATAAACAACTGAGTCATGAACATAGAACTGCTCTACAAATGGAAATGATGCATGTTAGAGTTGTTATTATTGATGAAATTTCAATGGTAGGACACAATATGTTACATTTTATACATAACAGGCTTCAAGAAATAAAATCATCTAATGAACTATTTGGAGGAATTTCAATTTTAGCCATTGGTCACTTTTACCAATTAAAACCTGTATTTGACAGATACATTTTTCAGGATTCTACACAGTTGTATGGTCCTTTAAGTGCTAACTTATGGAAAGAACATTTTAAAATTTTTGAATTAACAAAAATTATGCGCCAAAAAGAAGATCTTCAATTTGCTCAATTACTAAACCGGTTGAGAGAAGGCAAGCATACTGAAGAAGATATTTCACAAATTAAGCAAAGGGAAATACAACCTGATGAGAGTTTATTAGAAACAATTCCATATATCATGTCAACTAATACAGAAGTTAATGAAATTAACAAAAAGGTTTTGGAAAAACATTGCAAAGATTATCCAGTCTACATAACAGTAGCAAGCGATACCGTCAGTTCTGATTTGTCTGAAAATGTGAAAAAAACTATTCTTAAGCAACTGCCCAAAGATCCACAGAAAACAATGGGCCTTTCACATACATTACACATTGCCTTACAACTTCGTTATGATTTAAGTTGCAATGTGGATGTCAATGATGGTTTAACAAATGGCGCAACTGGTGTGGTACAATTAGTTGAATTGATTAACAATACACCTATTATTGTTTGGTTGTTATTTGACAATCAGAGTATAGGACAAACAACCAGACAACAATATAAACACTTATATCATTCACAAATACAAAATACATGGACACCAATACATGCTATAGCTAGACATTTTCAATACACTAAGAAATTTATTACCATTATACGGAAGCAATTTCCTTTACGCCAAGCATCAGCACGCACTATACATCGCACACAAGGTGCAACTCTCGAACCACTTTATATACACTTTAATAACAGCAAGATTCATCATTTGCATTATGTTGCTATTAGCAGGGCAAAATCAATACAAAATGTATATGTACACAATTTTGATGAAGGTAAAATTTTAGTACATCCACAAGTTAATGAGGAAATGCACAGATTACGGACAGAAATGCCACTTGAAATACATATCCCACAGTTACATACATACAGTGCACATTTCAATATCATTGCACACAATATAAGATCACTACAGAAAAATTTTACATCTATGATAGCGGATAGGAATATATTAGAAGCAGACATTATTTGCTTAACTGAGATCAACACTACAAGAAAGGCTACAGCTACTGATTTTACGATAGAACAATACCATCACATTATATTTGATAAATTTCATACATACAACACAAACCATGGAATGATTATGTACTACAAAAAAGATTTATTTATATTGCCTATTTATGAGACACATGAAGGGATAGACATTTTACATTTTACTCTACATATTTATAACACGGATTACCTTATTATTATTTTATACAAACCACCCCAAAAAAGTATAACTTCTCTTTTGGATTTTATCACAAATATTACGGATTTTTACCCCACACACAAATTGATCATTATAGGGGATTTCAATGTGGATGTATCTCAACAAAATGCAAACACCAAGCAATTACTTGGATTCTTTGCAGCAAAATTACAATGTCAACAACTCATTAACAGTTACACAACTAACTACGAATCCATTTTAGATCATATATATACAAATGAACAACTACACAACTATGGTACTTTAGAATGCTATTACAGTGATCATAAAGCAATATGGGTTTGTATTTAACATGTTATAACACATTTTCTATTTTAGATGATGTCTATTGAAGAAATCATGAACATTAATACCGATGACAACAAACCATATCAGAAACCCATACGAGTTAATGTCATCAACTGCTCTGGAAAAACTACTTACAAAAATGCAAAACAAGAACAGAAAATTCTATTTCATTTGGCTCTAGCAGATAAAACTGGAACCATGAAATGTACTTGCTATCAAGAAAATTTATATGAGCAAACTAAAAGTAACTGTGGACTACTAATACGCAACTTTATCATCAAAAACAAAACAATTTTAATTACTAAGCAAACTAAAGTAACAAAATTTCCCGCTATGAACATTGAGGAGGGCCTGATCCAACAAGCAAAGAACATTTTGCATCCGCCTGCACCATCGGCTTCTCCCATTAAGGAAATAAAACGTGCAAGTCTAAAAAGTCTTATGACCGTTTCAGGGACAATAATTGCCGTAAGTATGGACGCAAACATGTCATCATGTCAACTAAAAAAAAACATTAGCAATGCAATAGGTCTCGCATTAGAAAAGTTGGACTTATTGGTATTGTAAATAACATATCTTTTTTATTTGTTTGTTTTTAAAATTGCAAGTCTAAAAAGTCTTATGACTGTTTCAGGGACAATATGTGCCGGAAGTATGTACAAGTACAAAGCCATTTTTAGAAATAAATTATGCAATCTTTTAGAAAAGGATGTTCATTTGGGTCCTTAAATATGGTAGATTATATTGCCATTCATACAACGCACTAGTACTATGTGTTTTTACAGTCACTATTTAATACAATGCTTACTTTTTGTGTAGGAAGAGGACGCAAAGACTGTCTTTATCAATGGGCAAGATACCCCACTGAAATCGATTACTTTAAAAGATGCAACAGATGATATAAAAGTGACACTGTGGAGAGAAGCATCACTATTTAAAATACATCTTGGAGAATATGTTACCCTCACTCACGTAACTGTCCATGAATTCAATGCACAGAAAATTTTGAATACAACGCGCCATAGCAAAATGGAGGTAAGCACAACAAACTAAACATTTTGGGAATTTCTCTTTCAGCCACTCTGGGCCTTTCACCCACTCTGGCCCTTGCACCCACTCTGGCCCTTGCACCCACTCTGGCCCTTGCACCCACTCTGGCCCTTGCACCCACTCTGGCCCTTGCACCCACTCTGGGCCCTTTCACCCACTCGGGTCCTTTCACCCACTCGGGCCCTTTCACCCACTCGGGCCCTTTCACCCACTCGGGCCCTTTCACCCACTCTGGCCCTTTCACCCACTCGGGCCCTTTCACCCACTCTGGCCCTTTCACCCACTCTGGCCCTTTCACCCACTCTGGCCCTTTTACCCACTCTGGCCCTTTCACCCACTCTGGCCCTTTTACCAACTCTGGCCCTTTCAACAACTCTGGCCCTATCACCCACTATGGCCCTTTCACCCACTCTGGCCCTTTCACCCACTCTGGGCCTTTCACCCACTCTGGGCCTTTCACCCACTCTGGGCCTTTCACCCACTCTGGGCCTTTCACCCACTCTGGCCCTATCACCCACTCTGGCCCTATCACCCACTCTGGCCCTTTCACCCACTCTGGCCCTTTCACCCACTCTTGCCCTTTCACCCACTCTGGCCCTTTCACCCACTCTGGCTCTTTCACCCACTCTGGCCCTTTCACCCACTCTGGCCCTTTCACCCACTCTGGCCCTTTCACCCACTCTGGCCCTTTCACCCACTCTGGCCCTTTCACCCACTCTGGGCCTTGCACCCACTCTGGGCCTTTCACTCTGGACTTTTCACCCACTCTGGCCCTTTCACCCTCTCTGAGCCTTTCACTCTGGACCTTTCACCCACTCTGGCCCTTTCACCCACTCTGGCTCTTTCACCCACTCTGGCCCTTTCACCTACTCTGGCCCTTTCACCCACTCTGGCCCTATCACCCACTCTGGCCCTATCACCCACTCTGGCCCTATCACCCACTCTGGCCCTATCACCCACTCTGAGCCTTTCACCCACTCTGTCCCTTTCACCCACTCTGTCCCTTTCACCAACTCTGTCCCTTTCACCCACTCTGGGCCTTACACAAAACATAAAGTATAAAAATGTACTAACTAATTGTTGCATTTGTTTTCTCTCAACAGGTAACAGCCCCACCACAGGAAAAGATGGACATTCAAATTTATGGCGTCGAAAGCACCGAAGATGAAACTAGTATTATCACAATTAGGGTGACAAACACAGAGGAATATCAATCAATGCCCATAGACAATGAGATACTACTTAAATGGTTTATGTTAGATGATGAAGTTGACAACATCGGAGATGCCCTAGTACATTTTTTGCCGCAAACTTTTGAGGTGCTCTTTTGTAATGGAAAAATCATAAATATTCTTAAAGAAAAAGACGATGACATATGTTCAGACTAAAATTCGCATGTTGGCAGGCTATCATATTTTTGTACAAAGTTAAAAAATAAATATTTGTGTGTTTTACAAAAATAAAAAGGTGTGGAATACAAATTATAAACCTCTATGGTATTTTTTTCACAACAGAAGGGAAATTATAACTACTAATACACTCAATTCATACAACATAGTCACACCCACATACAACATTCAGCCAATCCATCTCACATAAAGAAAAAAATACAAAATACACACACTCTGTAGCTTGCACGCACTGCAGTAGTATGTATGAATGAGACTGTTGGTGTGCTAAATACGCCTGTGCTGGTGCAGAGTGATGCTGTGTTGTTGCTCAATGTTACTGTGGGGGTGCTGAATGATGAGGTGGTATTGCTGCGTGTTGCATTGGTGGACATCAGTGATGACGTTGTTGGGAGAAGTGCAACTGTTGTGGTGCTGAGTTATACTGTGGTGGTAATCATTGAACACCAACACAGCACCACTCATCATCAGCACAGAACAACACATCGCAACAACAGCATTACTAAGCACCACACTAACATCACTCAGCAACACACCAACATCACTCTACACCACCATAACAGCATCATTCAACAACAACAACATACAAAAACACAAACACACATTACATTACAATAAACATTAACACATGCAAAACACTCACATATGCCAATCACACCCTCACTCACCCTCACTCACCCTCAACCCCTCACCCTCACTCACCCTCAATCACACTCACTCACCCTCAACCCCTCACCCTCACTCTCCCTCAACCCCTCACCCTCACTCACCCTCAACACCTCACCCTCAAGCCCTCACTCACCCTCACGCTCACCCACCCTCACTCACCCTCAACACCTCACCCTCAACACCTCACCCTCACTCACCCTCAACACCTCATCCTCAACCCCTCACTCACCCTCACTCTCACTCATCCTCAATCACCCTCAACACCTCACCCTCACTCACCCTCAACACCTCACCCTCAAGCCCTCACTCACCTTCACGCTCACCCACCCTCACTCACCCTCAACACCTCACCCTCAACACCTCACCCTCACTCACCCTCAACCCCTCACCCTCAACCCCTCACTCACCCTCACTCATCCTCAATAACCCTCAACCCCTCACCCTCACTCACCCTCAACGCCTCACCCTCACTCACCCTCAGCCCCTCACCCTCACCCTCACTCACCCTCAACCCCTCACTCACCCTCACTCACCCTCAACACCTCACCCTCACTCACCCTCACTCACCCTCAACACCTCACCCTCACTCCCCCTCAACACCTCACCCTCACTCACCCTCAACACACTGTCACACTACAACAACACACAAACACTTACCACCACAGCACCACTCATCACCACTACAGCATTACTCAGCAGACAAAGGTCATACAATAAAAACATGTACGCTTTTAACAGGCACACACACCAACAGCTATCAATGGATGCTTTCACCAGGCATACACACACAACAATCATCAGTACTGCAGTTGTATGTATGAATGACACTGTTGGTGTGCGAAATACAGATGTGGGGGTGCAGAGTGATGCTGTGTTGTTGCTTAATTGTACTGTGTGGGTGCAGAATGATAAAGTGGTATTGCTGCGTGTTGCATTGGTGGACATCAGTGATGACGTTGTTGGGAAAAGTGCAACTGTTGTGGTGCTGAGTTATGCTGTGGTGGTAATCATTGAACACCAACACAGCACCACTCATCACCAGCACAGAACAACACATCACAACAACAGCATTACTAAGCACCACACTAACATCACTCAGCAATACACCAACATCACTCTACACCACCACAACAGCAGCATTCAACAACAACAACATACAAAAACACAAACACACATTACTTTAAAATAAACATTAACACATGCAAAACACTCACATATGCCAATCACACCCTCACTCACCCTCACTCACCCTTACTCACCCTCTACCCCTCACCCTGACTCACCCTCACTCACACTCACTACCTCACCCTCACTCACCCTCAACGCCTCACCCTCAACCCCTCACTCACCCTCACGCTCACCCACCCTCACTCACCCTCAACACCTCACCCTCACTCACCCTCAACATCTCAGCCTCACTCACCCTCAACTCCTCACCCTCAACACCTCACCCTCAACACCTCACTCAACCTCACTCTCACTCATCCTCACTCTCACTCATCCTCACTCACCCTCAACTCCTCACCCTCACTCACCCTCAACCCCTCACCCTCACTCACCCTCAATGCCTCACTCACCCTCAGCCCCTCATCCTCAACCCCTCACCCTCACTCACCCTCAACCTCACTCACCCTCAACACCTCACCCTCACTCACCCTCACTCACCCTCAACACCTCACCCTCACCCTCACTCACCCTCACTCACCCTCAACCCCTCACCCTCACTCACCCTCACTCACCATCAACACACTATCACACTACAACCACACACAAACACTTACCACCACAGCACCACTCATCACCACTACTGCATTACTCAGCAGACAAAGGTCATACAATCAAAACATGTACGCTTTTAACAGGCACACACACCAACATCTATCAATGGACGCTTTCACCAGGCGTACATACACAACAGTCATCAGTACTGCAGTAGTATGTATGAATAAGACTGTTGGTGTGCGAAATACGGCTGTGGTGGTGCAGAGTGATGCTGTGTTGTTGCTCAATGGTACTGTGGGGGTGCAGAATGATAAAGTGGTATTGCTGCGTGTTGCATTCGTGGACATCAGTGATGCCATTGTTGGGAGAAGTGCAACTGTTGTGGTGCTGAGTTATGCTGTGGTGGTAATTATTGAACACCAACACAGCACCACTCATCACTAGCACAGAACAACACATCACAACAACAGCATTACTAAGCACCACACTAACATCACTCAGCAACACACCAACATCACTCTGCATCACCACAACAGCATCATTCAACAACAACACACTATCACACTACAACTACACACAAACACTTACCACAACAGCACCACTCATCACCACTACAGCATTACTCAGCAGACAAACGTCATACAATAAAAACATGTACGCTTTTAACAGGCACACACACCAACAGCTATCAATGGACGCTTTCACCAGGCGTACATACACAACAGTCATCAGTACTGCAGTAGTATGTATGAATGAGACTGTTGGTGTGCTAAATACGGCTGTGGTGGTGCAGAGTGATGCTGTGTTGTTGCTCAATGGTACTGTGGGGGTGCAGAATGATAAAGTGGTACTGCTGCGTGTTGCATTCGTGGACATCAGTGATGCCGTTGTTGGGAGAAGTGTAACTGTTGTGGTGCTGAGTTATGCTGTGGTGGTAATTATTGAACACCAACACAGCACCACTCATCACTACCACAGAACAACACATCACAACAACAGCATTACTAAGCACCACACTAACATCACTCAGCAACACACCAACATCACTCTGCACCACCACAACAGCATCATTCAACAACAACACACTATCACACTACAACCACACACAAACACTTACCACCACAGCACCACTCATCACCACTACAGCATTACTCAGCAGACAAACGTCATACAATCCAAACATGTACGCTTTTAACAGGCACACACACCAACATCTACCAATGGACGCTTTCACCAGGCGTACACACACAACAGTCATCAGTGCATCCTTTCACCATGCATACACCCACACAAACAGGCATCAGTCCACGCTTTCAACAGTCACACACACCACCGGCTGTAAGTGCACGCTTTCTAACCACTTTTTTTACGTTTCACACACAATTACAGCTATACAAGCATGCTTTGGTGATGTACAGTACTGCAGTATTATGTATAAATAAGACTGTGGGTGTGCTAAATACGGCTCTAGTGAGGCAGAGTGATGATCTGATGTTGCTCAATCGTACAGTGGGGGTGCAGAATGATAATGTGCTATTGCTGCGTGCTGCATAAATGGACATCAGTGATGCCGTTGTTAGGATCAGTTCTACTGTTGTGGTGCAGAGTTATACTGTGGTGGTAATCATTGGACAACACTCTACAACGACACTGCACCACTCATCCCCAACACTCATCAGCACTACAACATTACTCACCAGACAAACGTCACCAAAAAAAACTTAAACAGTGCATACATACTACCAAAAAAAATACTTCAATGTGAACAACAAAAGGACAATGCAAAGCTGTGAAACAAAACACGTACGGCGAAACGCAAAACAAAAATAGCTAACAGCAATCTAAAACTTTTTTGGGTACAGGAGGCGAGTTCAGACGGAAGTACACTACAGGACCCGCATACCAAAACGACACGCGCAAACATAACTCAATGAATGGCAAAAAAACGAACTAAATAGCAGCCATTGGTAACATCAAAAAAAAACTCTAAAGAAAGGAGCCGGACAGAACCAAAGTGCGAGCAAAGCAAGACCCCAAACAATAATTAGATTCATATCACAAAAAGCAAATTCATAAACCAAAGTGTAACAACTCACAAAGGCACTCTTTAATAATATAAAAATAAAATAGTAATTACCTGTCGATCGTAGCAGCTCATTCACTGAAATGTAAAGAACACAAAAAAAACACACACAAAGAGAACATAAAAAGTGCATACATCATACCTTTAACTAAAACTATAGAAAAAATAAAAGGCCATAGCATAGCAGCGAAACAAGTCACATACGGGTCAAAACCACACAAAAAAAGCCAAGTCAGAGAAAAAACAAACATCAGAGTGCGAGCTCAGGCGAAACGAAACTAGAGGAACTGCATACCAGGAAGACACTAGCAAACATTAGTCAATGCATGGCGAACAATCAACTTAAAGACGAGCCACTAATAGCATAAATAACAAGAAAAATACCAGACACAAGGCAATTGCGACCGAAAAACACGTACGGCAAAACGGAACTCAATCCATGGCAAAAAATAAAACTAAATAGCAGGCATTGATAACATACAAAACACACTCTAAAGAAAGGAGCCGGACAGAAACTAAGTGCGAGCAAAGCAAGACCGAAAACAATAATTATATTAACATCACAAAAAGGAAATGCATAAACAAAAGTGTAACAACTCACAAAGGCACTCTTTCATAATATGAAAATAAAATAGTAATTACCTGTCGATCGTAGCAGCTCATTCACTGAAATATAGAAAATAAAAAAAAAACACACACAAAGAGAACATAAACAGTGCATACATAATACTTTTAACTACAACAATCAACAAAGAAAATAAACAAAGCATAGCGGCGAAAAAAGTCACATACGGGTCCAAACCACACAAAAAAAAGCCACGTCGGAGAAAAAATAAACATCAGAGTGCGACCTCAGGCGAAACGAAACTACAGGAACTACATACCAGGAAGACACTAGCAAACATTAGTCAATGCATGGCGAACAATCAACTTAAAGACGAGCCAGCATTCGCATAAATAACAAGAAAAATCCCAAACACAAGGCAAGTGCGAGCGAAATAATTTGAAAATCCTAAAACACATTACATTCACAGAAATAAAACCTTATACAATTTTAAGGACAAAATTACTAAGTCACTCTTTATATATATTTTGACTAAAAAGGGAATTAGCTGGCGCGCGTACCATATCAGTGACTAAAGTATAGAAATCCGACAAACTACACACAAACCGCCACAGTGCATACATAATACGTTGAAAACAAAACGTAGCACTGAAATTTGGCTACATAGTAAAAGAGAGACAACATTTTCAGCAAAAAAAATTTAAAACATTATATATAAGAAATAAAATTCGCTAATAAAAACAGTACATAAACAAACAATATTTTGTCTTACCTGCAAATATACACGGAAGATATACGTAACTGACTTTAGCGTCAAAAAAGTGCCACAAGAATGACGTATTACATTCAAATATTCGACGAAAACAATTTGTGTTTAAGCACTTTCGACAAATAATATATTTAATAAATTCTTTTCAAATGGATATTATTAAAAAAACATAAATAAAGGAAAATAACAATTAAAATATACAATACACTCAAAAGCTATACAATAATGCATTTTTGCCAATAAATACAGTATGTTGCACCAACTCGCACATATGCAAATCATCAAAAAGCAATACATACAAAAAATACAGAATAAAAGGAATAATCATACAAATAGACTACTTCTATACATTATAAAAACTTTCCCAAACAAAACATTATAGGATTGCAAAATATAATAAACAAGTACATACCACAAATCTTACAACGTTCGCCATTTAAAACACATAACACATACAAAAATATACATTGCTTTATGTAACATTTATAAACATTCCCATTATTACAGCATCAATCTTTTACAACAGTACAAAAGTATATTGTAAGTCAACGGTCGAAAATACACAAGTCGCAATACAAATAAAACACTCATACATCCTAATAAAACATTACTACTAATAATTAGATACACACAAGTAATAATACTTTCAAATTAATGTACTCAATGTTAAAAAATGTACATCTTACCTGTCAAACGACGCAGCAACAACCACGGAGGAATAACACGCCTTTACCGCACGAACATTCACACCAATCTAGAAAACGCCCCGTTGACGCACGTCAAACGCAAAGCTACGTCACACAACGTAGCGCTGCGATTGGCTAAAAATTACGTCACGCTAAACATTACATCACCATCAACAAAAAAACTAGAACGCTAACATCCCTTACGTAACAAACGTAAAGGGAATACATAGCTTACTACACTTTAACAGAACACAAATAAAAACACAATTTAACAAAATGCACTAAACACTTATAAAACCAATACACATACAAAAACACTAAGACACATTACATTACAATAAACATTAACACATGCTAAAGACTCACATATGCCAATCACACCCTCAATCACCCTCACTCACCTTCACTCATCCTCACTCACCCTCAACACCTCACCCTCACTCACCCTCAACGCCTCACCCTCACTCACCCTCAACCCCTCACCCTCACTCACCCACAATACCTCACCCACCCTCAACACCTCACTCACCCTCAGCCCATCACCCTCAACACCTCACCCTCAACACCTCAGCCTCACTCACCCTCACCCACACTCACCCTCAACAACTCACCCTCAATCACCCTCAATCACCCTCACCCTCACTCACACTCAACTCCTCACCCTCACTCACACGCAACACCTCACCCTCACTCACCGCTTCACACTCAATCACACTCACGCACACTCACCCCCACCCACACACACCTTCACACCCTCAACCTCACACATCCTCACTCACCCTCACAACCTCACACACACTCACTCACCCTCATGACCTCAACCACACCCTCACATGCCACCACCCTCACACACCCCCACCCTCACACACACCCGCCCTCACACACTCTCACACATACTCACACACCCACACACATTCTCAAGAAGCCTCACACCCTCACCCTCGCCCACCCTCACTCACCCTCACCCTCACACCGTCACCCTCACACCATTATCCCCTCACCCTCAATCACCCTCAACCTCACTCACCCTCAACACCTCACCCTCAATAACTCTCCCTCACTCACCATCACTCACCCTCATTCACCCTCAACACCTCACCCTCACTCACCCTCAACACCTCACCCTCACCTTGACTCAATCTCACCCTCACTCACCCTCACTCACCCTCACCCTCACTCACCCACACTCACCCACACTCACCCACACTCACCCTCACTCACCCTCACTCACCCTCACCCACACTCACCCACACTCACCCACACTCACCCACACTCACCCTCAACTCCTCACCCTCAACCTCACTCACCCTCAACACCTCACCCTCACTCACCCTCAACACCTCACCCTCACTCACCCTCAACACCTCACCCTCACTCACCCTCAACACCTCACCCTCATTCACCCTCAGCCCTTCACCCTCAACACCTCACCCTCACTCACCCTCACCCTCAACACCTCACCCACAATCACCCTCCCTCACTCACCCTCACCATCACTCACCCTCACTCACCCTCAACACCTCACCCTCACCTTCACTCAACCTCACCCTCACTCACCCTCAACCCCTCACCCTCAGTCAGCCACACTCACCCTCAAACTCTCACCCGCACTCACCCTCACCCTCACTCACCCTCATCCTCACTCACCCACAACACCTCACCCTCACTCAACATCAACCCCTCACCCTCACTCACCCACAACACCTTACCCTCACCCTCACTCACCCTCATTCACCCTCAACACCTCACCCTCACCTTCACTCACTCTCACACTCACTCACCCTCAACACCTCACCCTCAACACCTCACCCTCATTCACCCTCACCCACAATAACCCACACTCCCCCTCAAACACTCACCCTCACTCACCCTCACCCTCACTCACCCTCAACACCTCACCCTCACTCACCCTCAACACCTTACCCTCACTCACCCACAACACCATACCCTCACCCTCACTTACCCTCACTCACCCTCAACATCTCACCCTCACCTTCACTCACCCTCACCCTCACTCACCCTCAACACCTCATCCTCAACCCCTCACTCACCCTCACTCTCACTCATCCTCACTCACCCTCAACACCTCACCCTCACTCAACCTCAACACCTCACCCTCACTCACCCTCAACACCTCACCCTCACCCCCTCACCTCACCCTCACTCACCCTCACCCTCAACACCTCACCCTCAATCAGCCTCCCTCACTCACCCTCACCATCACTCACCCTCACTCACCCTCAACACCTCACCCTCACTCGAATTCACCCTCACTCACCCTCAACACCTCACCCTCACCTTCACTGAACCTCACCCTCACTCACCCTCAACCCCTCACCCTCAGTCAGCCACACTCACCCTCAAACTCTCACCCGCACTCACCCTCCACTCACTCACCCTCACCCTCACTCACCCGCAACACCTCACCCTCACTCACCCTCAACCTCACTCACCCACAACACCTTACCCTCACCCTCACTCACCCTCAACACCTCACCCTCACCTTCACTCACCCTCACACTCACTCACCCTCACTCACCCTCAACACCTCACCCTCATTCACCCTCACCCACACTCACCCACATTCACCTTCATGACCTCAGCAACACACCCTCACATGCCCCCACACTCACACACCCCCACCCTCACACACACACGCCCTCAAAAACTCTCACACATCCTCACACACCCACACACATTCTCAATAAGCATCACACCCTCACCCTCGCCCACCCTCACTCACCCTCACCCTCACACCGTCACCCTCACACCATCATCCCCTCACCCTCACTCACCCTCAACATCACTCACCCTCAACACCTCACCCTCAACAACTCACTCACCCTCACTCACTAACGCTCACCCACCCTCACCTTCACTCACCCTCAACACCTCACCCTCAACACTTCACCCTCACTCACCATCAACACCTCACCCTCACTCACCCTCAACACCTCACCCTCACTCACCCTCAACACCTCACCCTCACTCACCCTCAACACCTCACCCTCATTCACCCTCAGCCCTTCACCCTCAACACCTCACCCTCACTCACCCTCACCCTCAACACCTCACCCACAATCACCCTCCCTCACTCACCCTCACCATCACTCACCCTCACTCACCCTCAACACCTCACCCTCACCTTCACTCAACCTCACCCTCACTCACCCTCAACCCCTCACCCTCAGTCAGCCACACTCACCCTCACTCACCCTCAACCCCTCACCCTCACTCACCCTCAACACCTCACCCTCACTCACCCTCAACACCTCACCCTCACTCACCCTCAACACCTCACCCTCATTCACCCTCAGCCCTTCACCCTCAACACCTCACCCTCACTCACCCTCACCCTCAACACCTCACCCACAATCACCCTCCCTCACTCACCCTCACCATCACTCACCCTCACTCACCCTCAACACCTCACCCTCACCTTCACTCAACCTCACCCTCACTCACCCTCAACCCCTCACCCTCAGTCAGCCACACTCACCCTCAAACTCTCACCCGCACTCACCCTCACCCTCACTCACCCTCATCCTCACTCACCCGCAACACCTCACCCTCACTCAACATCAACCCCTCACCCTCACTCACCCACAACACCTTACCCTCACCCTCACTCACCCTCATTCACCCTCAACACCTCACCCTCACCTTCACTCACTCTCACACTCACTCACCCTCACTCACCCTCAACACCTCACCCTCATTCACCCTCACCCACAATAACCCACACTCACCCTCAACATCACTCACCCTCAACACCTCACCCTCAACAACTCACTCACCCTCACTCACTAACGCTCACCCACCCTCACCTTCACTCACCCTCAACACCTCACCCTCAACACTTCACCCTCACTCACCATCAACACCTCACCCTCAACCCCTCACTCACTCTCACTCTCACTCATCCTCACTCACCCTCAACCCCTCACCCTCACTCACCCTCAACACCTCACCCTCACTCACCCTCAACACCTCACCCTCACTCACCCTCAACACCTCACCCTCATTCACCCTCAGCCCTTCACCCTCAACACCTCACCCTCACTCACCCTCACCCTCAACACCTCACCCACAATCACCCTCCCTCACTCACCCTCACCATCACTCACCCTCACTCACCCTCAACACCTCACCCTCACCTTCACTCAACCTCACCCTCACTCACCCTCAACCCCTCACCCTCAGTCAGCCACACTCACCCTCAAACTCTCACCCGCACTCACCCTCACCCTCACTCACCCTCATCCTCACTCACCCGCAACACCTCACCCTCACTCAACATCAACCCCTCACCCTCACTCACCCACAACACCTTACCCTCACCCTCACTCACCCTCATTCACCCTCAACACCTCACCCTCACCTTCACTCACTCTCACCCTCACTCACCCTCACTCACCCTCAACACCTCACCCTCACTCACCCTCAACACCTTACCCTCACTCACCCACAACACCATACCCTCACCCTCACTTACCCTCACTCACCCTCAACATCTCACCCTCACCTTCACTCACCCTCACCCTCACTCACCCTCAACACCTCATCCTCAACCCCTCACTCACCCTCACTCTCACTCATCCTCACTCACCCTCAACACCTCACCCTCACTCAACCTCAACACCTCACCCTCACTCACCCTCAACACCTCACCCTCACCCCCTCACCTCACCCTCACTCACCCTCACCCTCAACACCTCACCCTCAATCAGCCTCCCTCACTCACCCTCACCATCACTCACCCTCACTCACCCTCAACACCTCACCCTCACCCGAATTCACCCTCACTCACCCTCAACACCTCACCCTCACCTTCACTCAACCTCACCCTCACTCACCCTCAACCCCTCACCCTCAGTCAGCCACACTCACCCTCAAACTCTCACCCGCACTCACCCTCCACTCACTCACCCTCACCCTCACTCACCCGCAACACCTCACCCTCACTCACCCTCAACCTCACTCACCCACAACACCTTACCCTCACCCTCACTCACCCTCAACACCTCACCCTCACCTTCACTCACCCTCACACTCACTCACCCTCACTCACCCTCAACACCTCACCCTCATTCACCCTCACCCACACTCACCCACATTCACCTTCATGACCTCAGCAACACACCCTCACATGCCCCCACACTCACACACCCCCACCCTCACACACACACGCCCTCAAAAACTCTCACACATCCTCACACACCCACACACATTCTCAATAAGCATCACACCCTCACCCTCGCCCACCCTCACTCACCCTCACCCTCACACCGTCACCCTCACACCATCATCCCCTCACCCTCACTCACCCTCAACATCACTCACCCTCAACACCTCACCCTCAACAACTCACTCACCCTCACTCACTAACGCTCACCCACCCTCACCTTCACTCACCCTCAACACCTCACCCTCAACACTTCACCCTCACTCACCATCAACACCTCACCCTCAACCCCTCACTCACTCTCACTCTCACTCATCCTCACTCACCCTCAACCCCTCACCCACACTCAACTTCAACACCTCACCCTCACTCACCCTCAACACCTCACCCTCTCTCACCCTCAGCCACTCGCCCCCAACACCTCACCCACACTCACCCTCACTCACCCTCAACACCTCACCCTCAATCACCCTCCCTCCCTCACCCTCACTCACCCTCACCCTCACTCACACTCAATGCCTCACCCTCACTCACCCTCAACACCTCACACTCACTCACCCTCAACCTCTCACCCTCACTCCCCCTCAAACACCCTCACCCTCAACACCTCACCCTCACTCACCCTCAACACCTCACCCTCACTCACCCTCAACCCCTCACCCTCAACCCCTCACTCACCCTCACTCTCACTCACCCTCACTCACCCTCACTCACCCTCACCCTCACTCACCCTCAACCCCTCACCCTCACTCACCCTCACTCACCCTCACCCTCACGCACACTCACCCTCACTCACACTCACCCTCACTCACACTCACCCTCACTCACAATCACCCTCACTCACCCTCAACACCTCACCCTCACTCACCCACACTCACCCTCAACACATCACCCTCACTCACCCTCAACATCACTCACCCTCACCCTCACTCACCCTCACCCTCACTCACACTCAACCTCAACGCCTCACCCTCACTAGCACCACTCATCACCACTACAGCATTACTCAGCAGACAAAGGTCATACAATCAAAACATGTACGCTTTTAACAGGCACACACACCAACAGCTATCAACGGACGCTTTCACCAAGCATACACACACAACAGTCATCAGTACTGCAGTAGTATGTATAAATGAGACTGTTGGTGTGCGAAATACCCATGTGGTGGTGCAGAGTGATGCTGTGTTGTTGATCAATGGTACTGTGGGAGTGCAGAATGATAAAGTGGTATTGCTGCGTGTTGCATTGGTGGACATCAGTGATGACGTTGTTGGGAGAAGTGCAACTGTTGTGGTGCTGAGTTATGCTGTGGTGGTAATCAATAAACACCAACACAGCACCACTCATCACCAGCACAGAACAACACATCACAACAACAGCATTACTAAGCGCCACACTAAAATCACTCAGCAACACACAAACATCACTTTACACCACCACAACAGCATCATTCAACAACAACACACTATCACACTACAACCACACACAAACACTTACCACCACAGCACCACTCATCACCACTACAGCATTACTCAGCAGACAAACATCATACAATAAAAAAATGTACGCTTTTAACAGGCACACACACCAACAGCTATCAATGGACGCTTTCACCAGGCGTACACACACAACAGTCATCAGTACTGCAGTAGTATGTATGAATGAGACTGTTGGTGTGATAAATACGGCTGTGGTGGTGCAGAGTGATGCTGTGTTGTTGCTCAATGGTACGGTGGGGGTGCAGAATGATAAGGTGGTATTGCTGCATGTTGCATTGGTGGACATCAGTGATGCCGTTGTTGGTAGAAGTGCAACTGTTGTGGTGCTGAGTTATGCTGTGGTGGTAATTTTGAACACCAACACAGCACCACTCATCACCGGCACGAAACAACACATCACAACAACAGCATTACTAAGCGCCACACTAACATCACTCAGCAACACACAAACATCACTCTACACCACCACAACAGCATCATTCAACAACAACACACTATCACACTACAACCAGACACAAACACTTACCACCACAGCACCACTCATCACCACTACAGCATTACTCAGCAGACAAACGTCATACAATCAAAACATGTACGCTTTTAACAGGCACACACACACACACAGCTATCAATGGACGCTTTCACCAGGCGTACATACACAACAGTCATCAGTGCATCCTTTCACCAGGCATACACCCACACAAACAGGCATCAGTCCACGACACTGCACCACTCATCCCCAACACTCATCAGCACTACAACATTACTCACCAGACAAACGTCACAGAAACAGAACATAAACAGTGCATACATACTACCAATAAAAATACTTCAATGTGAACAACAAAAGGACAATGCAAAGCGGCGAAACAAAACGTGTACGGCGAAACGCAAAACAAAAATAGCCAACAGCAACATAAAAATATTTTTTTACAGGAGGCGAGTTCAGACGGAAGTACACTACAGGACCTGCATACCAAAACGACACGCGCAAACATAACTCAATGCATGGCAAAAAAACCAACTAAATAGCAGCCATTAATAACATGAAAAAACACACTCTTAAGAAAGGAGCCGGACAGAAACAAAGTGCGAGCAAAGCAAGACCCCAAACAATAATTACATTCATATCACAAAAAGCAAATTCATAGACAAAAGTGTAACAACTCACAAAGGCACTCTTTAATAATATGAAAATAAAATAGTAATTACCTGTCGATCGTAGCAGCTCATTCACTGAAATGTAGAAAATAATAAAACAACACACAAACAGAACAAAAACAGTGCATACATAATACGTTACCCTCACCCTCACTCACCCTCAACACCTCACCCTCACTCACTCTCAACTCCTCACCCTCACTCACCCTCAACTCCTCAGTCACCCTCACCCTCACTCAACCTCACTCACCCTCACTCACCCTCAACTCCTCAGTCACCCTCACCCTCACTCACCCTCACCCTCACTCACGCTCAACATCACTCAACCTCACCCACACTCACCCTCACTCACCCTCAACGCCTCACCCTCACTCACCGTCGACCCCTCACCCTCACTCACCATCAACACCTCACCCTCACTCACCCTCAACTCCTCACCCTCACCCTCAACTCCTCACCCTCAACACTTCACTCACCCTCACTCTCACTCACCCTCAACACCTCACCCTCAATCACCCTCAACACATCACCCTCACTCACCCTCACCCTCACTCACACTCAAACCCTCACCCTCACTCACCCTCAACCCCTCACCCTCACTCACCCTCAACCTCTCACCCTCACTCACCCTCAAACACTCTCACCCTCAACATCTCACCCTCGCTCACCCTCAACCCCTCACCCTCAACCCCTCACTCACCCTCACTCTCACTCACCCTCACTCACCCTCAACCTCTCACCCTCACTCACCCTCAAACACCCTCACCCTCAACATCTCACCCTCACTCACCCTCAACCCCTCACCCTCAACCCCTCACTCACCCTCACTCTCACTCACCCTCACTCACACTCACTCATCCTCACTCACCCTCAACACCTCACCCTCACTCACCCTCAACACCTCACCCTTACTCACCCTCAACACCTCACCCTCAACACCTCACCCTCAACACCTCACCCTCAATCACCCTCCCTCACTCACCCTCACCATCACTCACCCTCACTCACCCTCAACACCTCACCCTCACCCTCACTCAACCTCACCCACCCTCACTCACCCTCAACCCCTCACCCTCACCCTCACTCACCCACACTCACCCTCACCCTCACTCACCCTCACCCTCAGTCACCCTCAACACCTCACCCTCACTCACCCTCACTCACCCTTACCCTCACTCACCCTCAACACCTCACCCTCCACCCCTCCCCCTCAATGCCTCACCCTCACTCAGCCTCACTCACACTCACTCACCCTCAACACCTCACCCTCACTCACCCTCAACACATCACCCTCACTCACCCTCAACAACTCACCCTCAACCCCTCACCCTCCCCCTCACTCACCCTCACAACACATATTATGTTACAATTGGTGTCACATTGGCAAAAGAAAAAACTATTGCCATTGTAAATAACAAACATATTAATTCGCTATTTTCAAAACAAGCACATAAATAAAAAAGCTGTCCTTTACAATACCAATAGCTCAAAGTTTCAGAATGCAAAACCTATTGCAACACACATCCACAAGCGGCAGTCACCCACTCTGCTTCATTCACGCACTCTGCTTCAGTCACCACCCTCACCCTCACCCACACTCACCCTCACTCACCCTCAACGCCTCACCCTCACTCACCCTCGACCCCTCACCCTCACTCACCCTCACTCACCATCAACACCTCACCCTCACTCACCCTCAACTCCTCATCCTCACCCTCAACTCCTCACCCTCAACACTTCACTCACCCTCACTCTCACTCACCCTCAACACCTCACCCTCACTCACCCTCAACACATCACCCTCACTCACCCTCACCATCACTCACACTCAACCCCTCACCCTCACTCACCCTCAACCCCTCACTCACCCTCAACCTCTCACCCTCACTCACCCTCAACTCCTCACCCTCACCCTCAACTCCTCACCCTCAACACTTCACTCACCCTCACTCTCACTCACCCTCAACACCTCACCCTCAATCACCCTCAACACATCACCCTCACTCACCCTCACCCTCACTCACACTCAAACCCTCACCCTCACTCACCCTCAACCCCTCACCCTCACTCACCCTCAACCTCTCACCCTCACTCACCCTCAAACACTCTCACCCTCAACATCTCACCCTCGCTCACCCTCAACCCCTCACCCTCAACCCCTCACTCACCCTCACTCTCACTCACCCTCACTCACCCTCAACCTCTCACCCTCACTCACCCTCAAACACCCTCACCCTCAACATCTCACCCTCACTCACCCTCAACCCCTCACCCTCAACCCCTCACTCACCCTCACTCTCACTCACCCTCACTCACACTCACTCATCCTCACTCACCCTCAACACCTCACCCTCACTCACCCTCAACACCTCACCCTTACTCACCCTCAACACCTCACCCTCAACACCTCACCCTCAACACCTCACCCTCAATCACCCTCCCTCACTCACCCTCACCATCACTCACCCTCACTCACCCTCAACACCTCACCCTCACCCTCACTCAACCTCACCCACCCTCACTCACCCTCAACCCCTCACCCTCACCCTCACTCACCCACACTCACCCTCACCCTCACTCACCCTCACCCTCAGTCACCCTCAACACCTCACCCTCACTCACCCTCACTCACCCTTACCCTCACTCACCCTCAACACCTCACCCTCCACCCCTCCCCCTCAATGCCTCACCCTCACTCAGCCTCACTCACACTCACTCACCCTCAACACCTCACCCTCACTCACCCTCAACACATCACCCTCACTCACCCTCAACAACTCACCCTCAACCCCTCACCCTCCCACTCACTCACCCTCACAACACATATTATGTTACAATTGGTGTCACATTGGCAAAAGAAAAAACTATTGCCATTGTAAATAACAAACATATTAATTCGCTATTTTCAAAACAAGCACATAAATAAAAAAGCTGTCCTTTACAATACCAATAGCTCAAAGTTTCAGAATGCAAAACCTATTGCAACACACATCCACAAGCGGCAGTCACCCACTCTGCTTCATTCACGCACTCTGCTTCAGTCACCACCCTCACCCTCACCCACACTCACCCTCACTCACCCTCAACGCCTCACCCTCACTCACCCTCGCCCCCTCACCCTCACTCACCCTCACTCACCATCAACACCTCACCCTCACTCACCCTCAACTCCTCATCCTCACCCTCAACTCCTCACCCTCAACACTTCACTCACCCTCACTCTCACTCACCCTCAACACCTCACCCTCACTCACCCTCAACACATCACCCTCACTCACCCTCACCATCACTCACACTCAACCCCTCACCCTCACTCACCCTCAACCCCTCACTCACCCTCAACCTCTCACCCTCACTCACCCTCAAACACCCTCACCCTCAACATCTCACCCTCACTCACCCTCAACCCCTCACCCTTAACCTCTCACCCACCCTCACCCTCACTCACCCTCACTCACCCTCACTCACCCTCACTCACCCTCACTCATCCTCACTCACCCTCAACACCTCACCCTCACTCACCCTCAACACCTCACCCTTACTCACCCTCAACACCTCACCCTCACCCCCTCACCCTCAGCACCTCACCCTCAACACCTCACCCTCAATCACCCTCCCTCACTCACCCTCACCATCACTCACCCTCACTTACCCTCAACACCTCACCCTCACCCTCACTCACCCTCAATCACCCTCAACACCTCACCCTCACCTTCACTCAACCTCACCCTCACTCGCCCTCAACCCCTCACCCTCACCCTCACTCACCCTCACTCACCCACACTCACCCTCAAAACTTCACCCGCACTCACCCTCACCCTCACTCACCCTCAGTCACCCTCAACACCTCACCCTCACTCACCTTCAACCCCTCACCCTCACTCACCCTTACCCTCACTCACCCTCAACACCTCACCCTCCACCCCTCCCCCTCAACGCCTCACCCTCACTCAGCCTCACTCACACTCACTCACCCACAACACCTCACCCTCACTCACCCTCAACACATCACCCTCACTCACCCTCAACAACTCACCCTCAACCCCTCACCCTCCCCCTCACTCACCCTCACAACACATATTATGTTACAATTGGTGTCACATTGGCAAAAGAAAAAACTATTGCCATTGTAAATAACAAACATATTAATTCGCTATTTTCAAAACAAGCACATAAATAAAAAAGCTGTCCTTTACAATACCAATAGCTCAAAGTTTCAGAATGCAAAACCTATTGCAACACACATCCACAAGCGGCAGTCACCCACTCTGCTTCATTCACCCACTCTGCTTCAGTCACCCACTCTGCTTCAGTCACCCACTCTGCTTCAGTCACCCACTCTGCTTCAGTCACCCACTCTCCATCATTCACCCACTCTCCATCATTCACCCACTCTGCATCATTCACCCACTCTGCAAATTGATGAATGTTATGCCATTTTCATACACATAAACAACTTTTAGGACAGAAAAAAAAGGGAGTCTACGGAGTAGTGCATCAGATACGTTATACACAAAATATACTTCCCAAAAGTGAGCTACAGCATGCAAGGATGTTGATAAGGCTTCGGGTCAAAAAGCAAAAAACATTCGTACAATATTACACCAATATTACACCAACAAAACAAATCGAAATATGTGGCAGGAAGCGAGGACGAGGATGTACAAACACAAAAGTGAAACAGCCAACTTTTTAGGGGGGCAATAAACAAGCACTAATCATCCGGAAAATTGGAAGGATTAAAGACAATGGTCAAGAGTTACACAAAAAGCCGTACGCATAGAACAATAGCAGTTATTCACACGGAATTACATCTAATATAAGAAACATATTATGAAAATAAAAATATTCTTTCACTAAACGCCAAAAAAAAAAACATTACATTACTGTACATCCTCTTAATACATTGCTAGGGATAATAAAGTCAGCAAATACACAAAGTTTCTTTTCATGCATCAAATACGGAAAAACATATAATCCGGCTACTTCAGCATCACAAGAAAAAATAATGCTAACACAACTTACATCAATATATTAAAAAAAAAATAGCACTTCAAAGTTCTAATAACAGCTCTTGTACGTCAAATAGCAAAAAACAGCAAAAAATACATTACATTACAGTTTAAGAAAACATATGCATTACATATCAACAATTAAATACAAAACTTTAATTTACATTACATTACAAACATTTAAAAATATTACCATAAAAAAAAATACATTTCTCACGTCTTTAACTTAAACATAGTATATAGACTACATTACATTACATAAAAAAAATATTTGGAATACATTCTTACCTGTCAAACGACGCAGCAACAGCACAGGAACAAGAACACGCCTTCCGCGCACCAACATTCTCGATCTCTGGGGAATTCCACCGTTGACGTAAGCAAATCGGAACGCAACGTCAAAAATGTCGCGCTCCGATTGGCTAGAAATAAACGTCAAAAAACGTAAACACTCACAACACAAAAAAACTAGACCGCTAAACGTAGCCAACGTCAAGGTGACGCATTGCGTCGGACATTTAAAAAAAAAAAAAAAACGGGATACACAAACACGTTAAACACATAACACCACACAGTTAGTACAAAGCATACACAGTTACATTACATACAAATATACACATAAGACAGGAGAATTACAAAGGGAACATCTATCACATTTTTTTTACACTAAACATATTACATAATTAATATTAAAATACACACACTCATAACATCACCCTCACACAACAAAACTATCACACTCCTTCACACACCCTCAATAACCCTAACACAACATCTCCCTCATACACCATCACACACCTTCAGCCTCACACACACTTACTCACACTCACACTCACACACACTCACACCCCCTCACAGTCACACACACTCACACACCCTCACTGCCCTCAAAAAATAACACCCCTAACAACAAACTCACACTCACTACACCGGACAGCCGCACCCACTCACACCCCTCACACTCTATCACCATCAACACCCCTCCGCCTCACACAGCCTTAGCCTCATCCCCTCACCCTCACACACGCACAATAACCCTCACACCATTACCCTCACACACGCTAATTCTCACCCGCAACAACTCACTCACACTCACACTCCCTCGCTAATCACCCTCACACTCACACACACACACACCCTCACCCTCACACCCCATCACCCTCACACCCCCTCACTCACACTCACTCACACTCACTCACAATTACTCACACTCAGCCTCACACACCATCACGCTCACACACCGTCACACACACTGTGACTAACAACACCTCTCACACCCTCAATCACTCTCACACACACTCACACTCACACACCGTCACACACCCAAAACGTCACACCCCCTCACTCACCCTCACACACACACACCCTCAACCTCAAACACCTTACACTCACACACACACGCTCCCCTAAAACTCATCACAACACTATCAAACTCACTACACCTCACACACTCTCAGACACAAACAACATCACTCATCCTCATCCTCATACACACTCACACCCCCTCACCCTCACACCCCATCACACTCTGACACACTCACTCCCCTCACACTCACAACAACACCCTCACAGCCCCTCACTCACACTCACTCACACTCACTCCCAATGACTCACACTCACCCTCACACACCCTCACCCTCACACACCGTCACACACCCTCTGCTTAACAACACCTCACACACCCTCACTCACCCTCACACACACACACCCTCATCCTCAAACACCTTACCCTCACACACACACGCTCCCCTAAAACTCATCACAACACTCTCACACTCACTACACCTCACACACTCTCAGACACAAACAACATCACTCATCCTCACACTCACACACTCTCACACCCCCTCACCCTCACACCCCATCACACTCACACACGCTCACTCACCTCACACTCACAACAACACGCTCACACCCCCTCACTCACACTCACTCCCAATGACTCACACTCACCCTCACACACCCTCACCCTCACACACCATCACACACACTCTGTGTAACAACACCTCGCACACCCTCACTCACCCTCACACACACTCACACTCACGCACCGTCACACACCCGAAAACTCACACCCCCTCACTCAACCTCACCCTCACACACCCAAACAATAATCACACCCCTTAACGCTCACACCCCCTAACACTCACACCCGCCTAACAGTCAGCTCCTAACACTCACCCCCTCACCCTCACCCCCTTTCCCTCACCCCTCACACCCTCACACTCACTCCCTCAACACCCCACCCTCACCCCCCTCACACACCCTCATTCACCCTAACACACCCTCACCCTCTCACACACCCTCTCACACACCCCTCACACACCCCCTCAGTCACGCTCTCACACACTCCCTCACACACCCCCTCACTCACCCTCTCACACACCCCCTCACTGACCCTCTCAGACCCGCTCACCCTCACCCTCACTCTCCCTCACACTCCCTCACCCCCTCACCCTCCCTCACCCCCTCACCCTCCCTCACCCTCCCTCCCCTCCCCTCACCCTCACCCTCACCCCCCTCACCCTCAACTCCCTCACACTCACCCCCCTCACCCTCACCCCCCTCACCCTCACCCCACTCACCCTCACCCTCACCCTCACCCCCCTCACACTCACCCTCACCCTCCCCCCCTCACCCGCACCACCCTCACCCTCACACCCCTCACCCTCACACCCCTCACCCCCCTCACCCTCACCCCCTCACCCTCACACCCCTCACCCTCACCCTCACACCCCTCACACCCCTCACACCCCTCACCCTCACCCCCCTCACCCCCCTCACCCTCACCCCCCTCGCCCTCACAACTCTCACCCTCACACCCCTCACACCCTTCACCCTCACACCACTCACCCTCACACTACTCAGTGCTACAACAATGAATGATAGGTGTCACATTTGCAAAACATAAAACTATTGGCATTGTAAATAACAAAACACTTATTTTTGCAATTTTCAAAAGAAAAAACATCCAAACACTCAAACGTTCACCCTCAACTCCTCACTCACCCTCACTCTCACTCACCCTCACTCAGCCTCAACTACTCCCCCTCACCCTCACTCACCCTCAACCACTCACCCTAACTCACCCTCACCCTCACTCACCCTCAACACCTCACTCGCCCTCACCCTCACTCACCCTCAACACCTCACCCTCAACCCCTCACCCTCACCCTCACTCACCCTCACCCTCACTCACCCTCACTCACCCTCACTCTCACTCACCCTCAACCCCTCACCCTCACTCACCCTCACTCACCCTCAACACCTCACCCTCACTCACCCTCACCCACCCTCACCCTCACTCACCCTCAACACCTCACCCTCACACAGTGCAATAAGTCTCAGACCATTTCAGTTAGAGCTTTTAGAAATGTTTATGGCTTTTTTTATTTGTAATTCAATTTCCATTGGCTACAGGAAACAAAAATGCTAAACATTTACAAAAAAAATCATAAACAATTCAAAAAGCACTAACTCTAATGGTGCGAGACCTATTGCATTTCTAATGCTTGTTGTATTATATGATTCAAACAGCAGCTGGGAGGCCATTTCCTTCCTTGCACTAGGGCCCAAGACACACTGGCTAGGCTATTGGGTGGAGGTCACCCCTTGTACAAAAAATAGGCATGTAGTCTCACGTTTTTAACATGTAGAGGATATTGTTCCTAACTCCTAAGCCTTTCCACTTTTCAACAGACTTCTGTGCATGAAAAGCAAGCTTTAAAAAGCCTACATTATTTTCTCCATTTCATGTGCTAGAACATTCTTAGGACTTCGTGGCACTATCAGCAAAAGTTGTTATTACTAACCAGTTTACTGAGCCGAGCCTTAATGGGGATAAAAGGTTAAGTCATTCTCACTGTGACAGAATGAGGGACTTGTGACTCCGCAGCAGTCGCGGCAACCCACCCTGCTGCCTCTTTTGTCTAGTCGGTCATTACGGAGTTCCCAAAGCATCACAGGCCACTGCTGCATCAATGTTATTTTGTTTATCTAATAAAAAGGCATCCCTGGAGGAAATTCGGGCTGACAACTTACAAACTGTTTCGGCTGGATCCAGCTATAGAAGTTCTGTGTGTATTTAACCATATGGGTGTGCTGGTTAAATTAACACATTCACGGACACCACCAGGTGAAAAAAGCGCTTCTAAGGTGGAGGCTGAACAGGCAGACCCTAGCCACAGGAAGATTATATAATTATTTAGGGGCATGGCTAAGTGACACAGGCAAAGCAACAATGCACAAGTCAAAGACAAAGGCTAAAATACAAGCTGCCACCTGCGCAATGTGTACATTACAAGGCAAACTACATAGACCTACCATGGCACCAATAAGAAAAGTCACAAAATCCAAACTGCTAGCGGTCGAAGGGTATGCATTGCAAGCATTCCCATGGAAGATGGAGACGATAATGGAAAAAGCGCAGTGTCATAAAAAACTTTTTGGACTCCCCAAATTCACACATAATGGCCTGATTTGGCTTCAGTTTGGTCTAGTGCAACACAATTAGGAATGAGTATTCTGGTGAAATACTGGTATAAGATACTGAGGGCCCGATGTAGGTAAACGGGATTTTCCGATTTCAAAATACCGAGGCGGGCCGAATCGGTATTCTGAAATCGGAAAACGAGATGTAGGAAAAAAATACCGAATGAAAACCGATTCGGTCGGCATCGGTAATGAGATTCGGTACGTTCCGATTCAGCTCGGTCCGAATCGGAAATTACCGAATCGGCCAACAACGAATCGGAAAATACCGAATCGGCTACCACCGAATCGGATATTTCCGATTCGGCGAATACCGATTCGGTAAAAGCCGATTCGGTAAAAACCGAATCGGCAATCATAGACCCATGGCGAAAAAGCCCATAGGAATGCATTGCATGACCCGATTCGGCTTTTACCGATTCGGATAATACCGAATCGGATTTTACCGATTCGGATTTTACCGAATCGGTAAAAGCAGACTCGGCAATAGGCGATTCAGCCAATGAGGTGGCTCCCCCTCCCCCACCCAAACAGGGAGTGGCAACCCTGGCAGGTGCAGCCAATTAAGAAGTTTCTAGAAGTTTCTGGAAAGCCTGCCTGAGCCCAACACACAGTTAGCAGCAGTGGGAGAAGGAGGTTGCAGACTGAGCAGGAGCAAGAGAATATGGCAGATCAGGCAGGAAGCCAGAAGTCCTCCCAAAAGAGGAAGCCCAAATTCACCACCACAGAACTACAGGTGCTGGTTGAGGAGGTGGTGAGGGTGCACCGCCAGCTCTTTGGCAAGCTGTCCCTCAACGTGCCAGACAGCACCAAGAGGAGATTGTGGGCAGACATCGCCCAGAAGGTCAATGCTGCTGGAGTCACCCCCAGGTCCATTGAGGAACTTAAGAATAGGTTTTATGACCTCCGCAGCCTCACGAAGAGGAAGCTGGCCGACCTCCAAAGGCAGGCTGGACTCACCGGAGGAGGCAAGAACCCGGCGCCACCCCTCACCGAGCTGGAGGAAATTGTCTCCAGCACCATCGAGAGGGAGAGCATCGTAGGGATCGGGACCCTGGACAGCACTGCGATGGCCACAGCTACAGGTAAGAAGCATGCGCATCATGACACACCCTACCAGACACCTCCCCATTAGACACAATGCATAGGCAAACACCAGCACTGTACTGTCACCAACATACAAGAGACAAGCATCATGGTACATGTAGTCAGCAGAAGTTAGCCAAATATGTCAGTGCAGAATCACAAGACAGGAAACAGTGTGACACGGTGTAAGGAGATGCAAGGACATGTGGAATGCCATAATTGTACTGACTGTAATACATCGGCACTCAGTTTACAAATGCTTCTTTGTACCTAGGGGCACCATCAGGCGGCACCACTGTGGCAGCAGAGGGAGCTTCGACATCACATACTGCAGTGGCAGGGCCGAGCACCAGCCAGCCTGGCCAGGAGGAGGAGGAAGAGGATGAGGAAGGAGACACCCCAGGGCTTGGAATGGAGGGAGTCCTGGTGATTGATTTCCAGGCAGTGCACTCCCCAGTACTGCCCAGCTCACCCCCCTTGCAATTTTCACCATACAACTCCCCAACAAGGCAGACCATTCCGCCGACAACAGCTCCTGCCACAACCGTGGCCTTGCCACCCGTCCTACCTGTCCTGGGAGCAGGGGCTCCGGGACCGGCCAGCACCACACCACCACCAGTGGCACCCCAGCCCACTCAGCAGGCCGGAGGCAGCAGTGCCAGACGCCGTGCCACCACCACCACCACCACCACCACCACTGCTGCACCAGCACGGGAGGGCAGTGTGTTCCTGGGCCTGGAGGGCCAGATGGTCAAAATCCAGCGCCAACAGGCCAGATCCACCATGGCCTGCCAACGCCAGCTCCTGCAGCACAACCTGCAGATGGGGGAGTTGGTGAAGGGGTTCCAGGCTGTTGTGGACAGCAACAAGGAGGTGGCAGCAGGGTTGGGCAGGCTGACCACTGCCATCACCCACTCCTCTGCCAGGCAGGAGGAGCATGAGGTTGCGCGCAGGAGGGATGCCCGGGTGCTCAACCGGGCCATGGCCCGCCTTGCAGCGGCGACCGCACAGCTGTGCCATCGTAGCTCAAATCAGGAGTCGGTGCTGAGTCAGCATACGGCTGAGCTGACCAGGGGGATGGCCAGGATCACCACGGCCATGGAGGCCATGTTAATATCAAACGCCGCCTCCAATCCTGCCCTGGACCTGGGTGATGCTGGAGACAGCAGCAGCCGCAGCAGCCCGGCCAGCGCTGCATCAGAGCCAAGGAGGAGCACCAGGCGATCCGCTGATGCTGCAGGCCATTCGGAGGGGGCCGAGGGACACCCCAGTGGGTCTGGAAAGCGGGCCAAAAAATAGGCTGGCAAGGGGGGATGATCAAACCAGAACCCTGGACTTTATTTGTTTTGACAGACTCCATTTTTTGATGCACTTCAGTGATGTAACTGTGGTGCATCACTATTAAAAAATTTATTTTCCAAGCAACATTTAGCTGTCTTTGCATCTGTACTCAGTCAGAAATAGTTCTCAGTGATCTCCTCACGTCTGTATCTGCCATCACATGGCGTACACACCCCAGCTGGCTGTGTCAGTGGCACAGCTTCGTCGTCGTCATAGTCCTCGTAGTCAGACAACTCCACCTCAGTGCCCTTCTTGACCGCAAGGTTGTGTAACATTGCACATACAGCTATGATCTTGCAGCAGGTGATGGGGGTATACTGCCTTGCACCTCCACTCTTGTGCAGGCATCTGAATCTACTTTTCCAGATGCCAAAGGTCCGTTCAACAACATTCCTGGTGCGTATGTGGGCACGGTTATACCTCCTTTGGCTGGGTGTGGAGGGGTTGAGGTAGGGGGTGAGTATGAATGAGCGGAGGGCATATGCACTGTCGCCTGGAAGAGAAAGGGGTCACATTAGACACATGCATACATGTATTACACCTACCTACTATGTGTTATGGGGGTCTGATGATGTGGCTCACCTAGGAGGTATCCTTCTCCAAAATCGCCAGCCATCAGCCGTGCATATATGCCGCTCTGTTGGAATATATAGGAGTCATGGGTACTCCCTGGAAATTTTGCTACCAGGTCTGTGATGGTGCACTTGGCATTGCAGATCACCTGCACGTTGATGGTGTGTGTCGATTTCCGATTGCGGTATATGTATTCGGTGTCCGCTGGTGGGCAAATCGGAATATGCGTGCCATCTATGCAACCGATGACTTGGGGAAAGTGTGCCATCTGGTAGAAGTCCGCTTTGGTTTGTAGCAGTTCTGCGTGGGTTGCAGGGAATGAGATGTATTGGTCCATCCTGTCTATCATGGCGTCAAGGAATATGTGGAAGAACCTTGACAGGCTGCTCTGGCTCACCCCTCCTGCTGCTGCTACTCCACTTTGATAGCTGCCAGACGCTACCAGGTGTAGGCTGCATAGCACCTGGACGTGCGCAGGGATGGCGTGTGCCCTTGGGGTGTGGTGGTCCAAGTATGGCTTAAGGTCCCTGATGAGCTCAAGTATGGTGTCAGAGTCCAGCCTGTATCTCTGTAGGATCTCAGCCTCAGTGAGCATGAACAGGGTTATCCTCTGTCTGTAGACCTGTTCATTTCTTAGCCATTCCCTCAGTCCTTCCTGCTGTAGCCGTAGCCGCCTCGCAATGACATAGAAAGCTGCCATCCTGCAAGTTGCAATGCATTTTGGGACTGTTTATATGGGTTGGAGTTGGTTACCACCTGATTGCAATCCATGGTAAATACCGAGTGAATTCTACCGATTTTGAGCCGATTTCGGTGTTTCTGTGCCTCCCTACATCTCCCCAACTGTCGGAATCGGGGAATTTCCCGATCGGAGATTCATACGAATCGGCATGTTTTCCGATTCGGATCATGTCCGAATCGGTATTTTTTCCGATTCGGTACATGGACCGAATCGGTGAATTTCCGAATCGGTGTCACTAACGAATCGGTAGTAGGACCGATTCGGTGATTTTCCGATTCGGTGTCACTAACGAATCGGTAGTGGGACCGAATCGGTGATTTTCCGATTCGGTGTCACTAACGAATCGGTAGTGGGACCGAATCGGTGATTTTCCGATTCGGTGTCACTAACGATTCGGTACATGGACCGATTCGGTCTTTGTAACCGAATCGGTGTTTTTCCGATTCGTTACATATCCGATTTTCGGTATGTACGTATCGGATTCTTTCACATTCGGTACACATTCCGAATCGGTTTTCTATCCGATTCGTTCTGTTTTTGGTTCCCTACATCTCGATGGCTGTTTACCGATCGGTAAGGGCCAAAAATCGGTATTTTCGGCCGATACCGATCGGTAAAGCCCTACCTACATCGGGCCCTGAATGCCCTGAAGGGATTACTAAAGGAAGTATTCAAACTAATATTTGAAGGGTGACCCAACCCCTGGCAAATCTACTTT
>NW_028251166.1:0-54759 GCF_964263255.1 Lissotriton vulgaris | reverse complement strand
AGAGTAGAGAGAAGAAGCACAGAAAGACTCGCAGTTTATGAAGAAAGTGCTGGATTGAAAGAGTACATTCGTGATAAAGGACCGAGCAAGAGAAAGGAGTGCCAAAAGTGAGTAGAAGAGAGATCAAGAAAATAGAGAGAGTAAAAAAGTGAACAAAAAAAGAGAAATAGTGAGATCAAGGGTGGTGAAAAGGTGAGAAGTAGAGAATTGTGTGTGAGCATTTACATGAAAGAGGAACTAGGCCATGTGCTGTGCTTCCTGGGGGTGTGCAACTGAGCTGCTTCATTTGTTGGTATTGTAAGCTCTGCTGCTGGGACTAAACTCCTATCTATTTATCTGTTGTGTCTATTTGTAGAGGACGGCCAATGGCTTTCATATAGCACTTCACTTAGCATTTTTGTAAGCACTATCTGTAGAAGTGTCACTTTCACCCAATTGAAAAATACTCAATATTCCAACTTCAGAAGGATGCTTTAGTTTAGCCGTTATTAGAACACTTCACCTGGAGGTCAATGTCATCAACTGTTGCAACTCATTGAGCACTCTTGCAGGAGCACATCACTAGTAAGAGACCCTTGTATACTTTGTGGGCTGTTGGCACGGCCTCTGCACTCACTGCTGCTTATGTCCTAGAGTTCCAGAGGGGATGATGGACGGAGCGTTAGAGCAAATCAAACACTCACCCTCAGTCCCCCAGATTAAACCCAGATCAGTTGACTGTGGGTGAGTGTTTGATTTGCTCAAACGCTCTGTGTATCATCCCCTTTGATATCGCTTTGTTCGCCCTAAGTTGGCAGAGTATGCCCGGACGTGGGTCCCTTGCTCACTTTGCCACTGGATTCAAGCTAGCCTGGCTGATGACGGCTGATTAGCCAGAAACCGGTCCGAGGATGCTTGTTTCCGGTCCAGGGAAGACATGGCTTGGAGGTTCGGGCTGGACTGATCTCATGAGGCACAGGGTCAGACTGATTTGCAAATGGCCATGTCTGAACTGGGGTGGTGGAGTGAGATAAAGAATGATGATGGATTAAACCCACATCAGTTGACTGGGGTGAGTGTTTGATTTGCTCAAACGCTCCGTCAATCATCCCCTTTGGTATCGCTTTGTCCTAGAGTTCAGCATTGAACCAAGCTAAGCATGTCCTTCCCCAAGCTTTGGAGCACACTACATTGTTTATAAAACATATAATACATTCAATGAGTACTGTCACTTCTAAGGAGGTAGCACAGGCTGCCACTTTAAAGGGACTTTTAATCAAAATGGAAGGTCACTTCAAAACACATTTGTAGTACTTTAATGGAGCAATACCTGAATTTCTAATAAGACTCCTAATAATGTTGGATGATGCTTGTGGTTCTCATCCTATCCCCAGCAGTAAGGGGGATTTAAGTTTCCCACCTCACCTCACTGTGGCTGGGCCAACTCCTGCACTCTTCAGCCTGCCATATCAAGAAAACAGCCAGAGAAGTTTTAAGGAATCTGGACAATTGAAAAGGTCCATACTTTCCTCTGATAAAATTATCTCTCACTCTCTAGTTTTCTCACCTCTGTCTCTTTGGAAAAAGATCTCTCCCCCTCTTTCTAGCTGTCTCTGACTGTGTATCTCTTTCTTTCTTGAGGGCAAAAGCAGTATATGGTGAGAGCACAAGTAATAGTTACTGTAGGGTGAATTTCAGTGGTTTTGTTAGTTTCAAATAGTATGTTTTACGTGAACTTGTCACCTAACTATAACACCCCTTTAACCTTTGTTTTTGACTTTTTTTCGTTTGATGTTTCCCCTCTGTTATGTGCAATGTACCATGCCATTCCCTAACCCTTGTTTCTGTATGATTGACATTTTAGCAATGTAATCGCTGACTTCAGCTGCAAACAATGGAACACAGAAAATGTCTTTCCCTACTACAAAACACAAAGATTCAAAACAAAGATCAATATTGAGTTTGTTCACTAAAAAAGGAGTACCGGAGACCTTCTTGCAAGTTCTAATATAGACAAGAGAACAAAAGAGTTATCTGATGTAGCTCTGTTAAGCCGTGAAGGCATATGCTCACATTCTTATGATACCACTGAAACATCACCTGCTGCCATTGCAGCTGCGTCTTCCAGCACTGATTATAGTTTTGCCATTGTTAGAGTGTTCATTTTGCACTTAGATGACAGCTTAGATGACAGTACTTCACTGGCTAACCTTGCTGACTGTTGATCATTCTGTGATGACACTACAGCCAACTCTTTTTTGAGGAGTGACATAATAGAGAACCTTAGATCAAAGAAACTAGTCCGACACAAACATCGAAATCCCACCCAGAAAGTGAATTCTTGTCAGACGACTTGTCACTGAATCATTATTGTGACCTAGTTCAAACAAAGCTTCAAACATTCCCTGTAAAATGCATGCTGTAGGTTTAATGGGAATTACAAAACCCATCCTTGGGTAGAGTATTCACTTCAGTCCCTAGAGATACTGCTTATTGCTTTGCATGCAGACATTTTAGTGTTGATTCTGTGGTAGGAGGAGGTAAAAGACAATGTTGCCTTCATTGATATAGGCTTCAGTAAGTGGGATCAGGTTATTTGTTCATTGTCTAAATATTCACAGTCAGAAAAACCTAAATTGTCAGTTATTGCTTTGACCATCTTCAAGAGATTACAGCAGCATACAATCCGTCAGTAGTCAGTTTTTCCATGATTGTAAGAGGTGCAGAGCAGGAACTTGAGAAGAATAGAAAGCATGCTGCTTAAGGTAGTATAGTTCTTGAGTAGTCAAGGGCTTGAATGCCACAGATGAAATGAGCTTTCTCACAATAGGGGACATTTCATTAAATTGTTAGAGTTGATTTCTGATAAAGATGAGAGGTAAAAAGAAAATAATGTCCAGGAGGTATGGGCACTATACCTCTTTGATTACCAAAATTACACAGTATTTGTGGTGGCAGCACTTGTCCGTAAGATTATTGTCAAAAAAGTGAACAAATAGTTTGCAGTGCTAGTTAATGTTCCCAACGGTGCCTCACATAAAGAGCAGCTGAGTTTTATTATCCGGTTTGTAGATGGTGATGGAAATGTTTAGGAGTATGCACTAGGGTGTTACCAATTGGAGAAGTTAGATGCCTCCAGCCTTACTGAAGACATTGTTGAAACAGCACAGAAAGTTGGAATTGACTGGGAGAAATCCTCTACTTTGGATAGATTTGAAAATTAGTTTGATGCTTGATTTACAGACAACATGGTATTCATGTCTGCTGTCTGACTGTGCAATCCAAAAGCTGCAAATGTAATGATGCAGGTGACCGAAGTCTTCTACAATCAGAACTGGAAACTGCAAACTTGTATCTTTCAGATAAGAATCTACCAGGTATCCACACTGTCAGGCATATCCCACATATCTACCAGGAGTGATTCCTCAGGTTGTTCAATCTTTTACATCTAGTTATTTCCTGACACTACTACAAATAAATATTCTTCTCTTGTATTAACAGAGTAAAAACGTATTTTCCCAATAAATGTGGAGACAGGAGACCCAGTGATTTAATGATAATGATTTAATGAGGCTAAGCAGCTAAATGTGGATGACAGATTTGCTGACATGCGCCACCAGAGGTATTTTCTTAAAAAATGAGCTGGTACTTTCCCTCATTCAGAAAAGGAGCCTCAGAGAAGCAACCTCACACTTTGCCAAGCAAACAACAGGTACTCCTCAAACCAAATTTCCGTAACACTATTTAAGTTGCTAATGCAGATATAATGATCAACACAAGTGTACCGTACAAGTGATGTGCATTTTTTTTACTGTAAAAACAATTATTGATAGTGAGAGAGCGCAATTTGAATGCAAAGTATATCGTAGCCATATCTAGACGTATATGTTATAAACGTAGGAAATGAAACGCATATTGTAATGTAAAGTTGGCGATTATAGCATAAAGGCCAACTAATGTGATAACATGGTATAAGAAATGTAAATGTATTTACGTGTTAAAATGCATTAGATTTAGAAGGCTCGTATACATGATGGGTAAACTTAGGAATGTGTAGAAATGCTTAGGAAATGTAGAACGTGCACAGTAGAATTCGTGTACGTGTGTAACTTTAAATGGAGAAATGAAACATGGATAAATGTATAAAGAACTACATGACGATGTAACCAAGGAGAGTGCACAAGTTATACTCTACGCAATTGTATTCTATGTATATATATTCGATGTGAAGGTATTCAAGTATAACTAAGTCTATTTGCTAAAGTACGAATATATAAATGTATGCCAAAGGTTATACTAGGTAGAGGGTTTCTGTAGGAATGCTGGAAGAGTTTAGGTCATTTGTGTTTGTAACCTAACTGACCAAGAGTTCGCAGGAGCATAGTCAAATGTATGTAATTTAGAGGGCTTGTAAAAGTCGTAAATAGCTTGATGTGGACGTGAGAGCCGAGAAGTCTAGCACTTGTTAGATTTAAGGTGACAATGCCGGACGGAGCTTATTGCTCGAACGTGAGGAAAGACACTTTGAATGTGGACTGTGTTTTGACAAGATCATTCACAGGACCTAGCAGGGTCAAGTTAAGAGACATAGAGTTAAAGCCTTGTCTAAATTCGTATGATACTTGATCTGAAAGAATCAATAAAAGTCGACGATGAGATGATGAAGATGACATCTAAGAAAAAGGTCAACTTAACGAACGACGCAAGGAGTGGACCAATGGAAGAAGCAGGAAGTTGACATCATCGGGGGAAGTCCGTGGTGGGCGTCAAGGGGCGTTCCACCCATACTGTGATTGTGTATTTTAGGGACAGCACCCCGGGGAGGAGGTAGCAATTGGGAGATTAGGAACATCGAGACGAATTGCTCAGAGCAAGGGCGAAGGGTAGATGCCTTGAGCAGATGCGCTGAGAGATCAGAGCGCAAGGGAGCAGTAGGCCGAGGACCCTTAAAGAGCAGATGGGTAGGCAGATAGGGTACTGCTTCTGAAACTTAAGATTTCCTTTAGAGGCTAAAGAGAGTTTGAACTTCTTTGGAAGTCAAACTGCTGACACCTTTTTAGGGAGGAAACTTGCGAAGTAGGATTGTCACATAGCATAGAGTAGGGATAGATTAACTTGATGATTTTATCTTACTGCAGATGACGCAGAAGGAACCACTTCACATCGAAGCTTAAGCAGCTGATATTGTAACCGATTTTGTATTTTGTATTTTTTGAGATTTTATCCTGAGTGGATTGTAACGTATTCAAAATAACTTTATATAAAACTCTTAAAACTTTACCAGTTGTAAGTGGTTCTTCAGAGTGGCGTCAGTTAATGGGGTTTATCTAACCAATGCGGGGGTGGTCCTTTCCTCAATGACAGATACGAGCGGTCCAAAACAGATGAATGGGATTCTTTATTAAATTTATCATAATCATAAATTGATATCAAAATCTCGTTCCCCGCAATAGTACTCCTGGAAAGGTTCAATGGCACCATAGGTTAGGAAGTATGTATACCATGTCATGGAAATAAGGTTTCTGGTAAAACTTGACCTGAATTAAATAGCACTGTTATCTATATTCCAAAACTTAGAGTTAATTACATGGTACCCCTAGTTTTTAAAACAAATAATTAATTGAACTTGTTTTGACCATCATAGGTCCATCAACCTCTCAATTTTATAAGCTATTTGAAAATGAAAATGGCTGATTTCAACTTGACCAGTGTATTCTCCATTTTGTACACTATTTGATGGTTTCTTAATCAATGCTACATTACCTTAATTGTATATCTAAAGATACTACCTGAAACAATGTATGCAGCTGCATTATCAATAGGATTTGAAGTATATCTGTTTATAGAGTACTTTTTGTATCCTTAACGTTTTTCTATCCTCTGTGTGTGATGTAAGTAACCTAAAGTTACATGCTTCACTTCCTGTGATAGCACCAAGTCAAAGGTCATGCAATGCCACTTTCTTTGATTTCATGGGTGTCCTGTGCCATACTTGGGGTGATGTTACTTTCTGGGATGTCATCAGATTAAAGTTCATGTGATGTCACTTCCTGTGACATGAGGCAGGGGTCACATGCATGTGATGTCACTTTCGCTACCCATGGTATTTTGATGATTCAACATCCATGGTATAAGATACACTACAATTTTAGAACCTCCTTTTTTACATGCCAGCTGACGAATCACCAATGGCTCAAATATGACTGGCCCTCCCACTCTTGGGTTCCACAAAATGTTGGGAGGATTATTTTTGCCAAAAGTCCTTCCTCCAACTCAGCCGGAGTATTTTTGGTGCAAATATTCAGTGGCAAACAGTTCCCCAGGGCATGGTGGGCTCGTCAGGTTCTCTAATGGTTCTAAAACAATTTGCTGTTTTGGAGATTTGCCTGAGAAAATAAAAAATGGTGATGACTCTGATACACTGGAAGTTTTTTCGCAGTGTCTTGGGCCTTTTGGGGGGTGGGAGGGGGGTGGGGTAATGCACACCACACGGTCGCCATAGTCCGGGAGGGGGCTAGTCACCTTGCATCTAAAGGAGGCCCCCTCAGCTTGCCTGTTTTGTTAAGTGTGTGCGTTTCTAAATCAGCTATTTTGCACGGTATTACAGCATGCTGACACCGCACTGATCTAGGCCTAAACAGAAACAAAATACCATATTCCCTTCTGTTTCAGGCAGAGCCAAGCCCCTTTTAGAGAGAGTGTGTGATCCAATGAGAGATAGCATCATCTGCAGAGAACTGCTCTTTTGAGAAGGGAAGAGGTAGCACCGAAGTGATGGGCAGAAAATGGATGCAGCTCTCAGAGCAGAAGTCTGTTGAAAGACAGTGGAACCAAAGTTGTCCAGTTTATGACATTGCTGGTGGAGCTTTTGGGAAAGGAACACAATAAACTTTGAATGTTGAATGTGAAGGGGTAATTAAACGAGGTGCTAGAAAATGCTTGAGATGAGGAAAATGGGCCCACGTCTGCAAAAGCCTCCCCTCCAACAGTGGTCTTGTTTTGGCTATGACTGGCACTGTTATACCTTGCATGGGTGAAGTACTATGTTTTGTTAAAGGTCTGCTGAAAGGACAAAGTGGCAGCATCAACTGCACATAGCTACATTAGCTATGTCCTGTTTAGAGCCATAGTCATGGCGTCAGCTGCATATGAGCCAATTGAAGAAAGATGTTAGTTTTATGTGATTTACTTTCATCCATGTAGATAATTTGAAAGAGTAACAGCATATCTCACGCTGTAGCGTAACCAGTGTGTTATAGGCCCTAGTGCAATGAGGGAAATGGGCCCCCGGCTGCTGTTTGATTGATAAAATTAAACAATAGTCAGGATTCAGCGGGCCTCGGTTCTTTGGGCCCAGAGCACTGTGCCTGCTGCACCAATGGAAGCATGCCCCTGACCTCACACTGAATGGAAACCCCTTGACAAGCATTCTAATGTTATTTTTCTCAAACAGTGAATAAACCTGCGTCCACGGAACATTATATACATCTAATTTATTTTCTCTCTGAATTTCTATTGTATATGATGTCTGAAATTCCCCTTAGTAAAGCAAGCTTTCAAGAATACAGATACAGGTTGCATTAGGTGTTCACAGAATTTTAGGGGAGAGAATGGACAGTGAGCATGTGAGATTGTTATATGGCCATTAGGGTCATTGTCGACATTGCTAAGTTAGCATAAGCTCTGCTGCCATGATGTTGCTTTTGCACACATTACTACATGACTTTATTTTGCAAGACTCTGTTTGTCGCTTTCACATGAGAACTGCCTGCTTTCATGTTCTCTGCTAGTTCCTGGAGTTTAGTTTGAACACGATGTGCAAGGTAAATAAACATGCCCCTTGTTATTCTGTTCTGGTCAGTCCCTAGCACCTACAAAAAAACATGCTAAACACAGCTGCACTGCTGGAGACTTGTGCTTTGAAATTACGGGGATGCAAGTGGTTCAAACATACACTTGGATAGGGACCTTTCCAAGGAGAAGAGCTATGCTGTTCATATGACATAAAGCTTCCATCTAGGTCTTAAGGTATGGGGTCTGCTGATAAAGCCCAGATATCTACCTTTATGTAATAAACTCAACCTTACCAAGGGGAAGGTGGTTAGGCCTTAGAGTCCATTTTCCATGATGACATCCCCCTATATATTCTATTGAATTGTAACAATGCTAATTGTTTTGAGTGTATGCATTTCCATGCCGGTCGTGGCTCGTATACTGCATTATAGAGCATGATAGTTAAAATAAACATTTTGAAGTATTACAGTGACTCTGACAATTCTTATTGTGGGCAAGTACGAGTGAGTGAGAGAAAGGGTATGCCTTGCCACCGTGATTCCTGAGAGAGTGGGGAGTGTTGTGTTCTGGGTTGTCTAATCATTTGTGGCTTTGTGATTATGTAGGAGAACGAATGAGACACAATAGCTAGTCGGTTTTGGGATTTGGGGTACTAAGGTAGTAGGAAGGAACAACCCCTGTACACCCAGTCCTGTTTTCCCTTGCATAGTTCTGTGAATGTGCAGAATCACAGTAACAAGATAGGGGTTGAAAGGGGACAGGAAGTCAGTCTCCATGCTATTTAGAATGGACAATACACGCCATGGATCCAGCAGCATTGGAAGATCCAGCCTCCTCACCCATGACTTAGGACTGTGCCAGGTGAAGGGAGAACATACCGCTAGAAGAGACAGCACTCTGACCTCTACAATTCATGAAGATAAAGTCCTGGCCTCATATCAGGTGAGGTGCCTTTAGAAGCCATATGATCAACCTTGGCCTAAATTAACAGCTATAGTCACTATCAAAATATCACGAATCAAGCTCAACCTCTGGAGTAAACAGGTAGTTTGTGTGTGTACTTTAACCTCATCCTTGCGATGGATATTTTCCTCCTGTGCTGGGCCCCCATGCAAATGGGTGTGGTCATGACGGAACGGTTCCGTCATGAGCACAGCTCGACCGATGCTCATGACGGAACCGTTCCGTCATTAGCAGTGAAAGGGTTAAGAGACACAGACTCTCGTAGGAAAAAGACAAGCGCTACTAGCTTGGCACTGTGCAGTCAGACTTGACTTAGAGACAATGTGTATTTGTGCAACACTTCAAACAGTAAATCAGTGAAAACACCACACAAAAAGGATCCCACACTAGAAAATAGACCTTAGTTTGATAACTAAAACAAGAGCAAAACAACAAAAATCCAATGAGTAGAACTGGGGTTACTGAATTGTAAAAGTTATAGTGAGAAAAAGCGCTGAAAAGCACAAAGCACTATTGGTGATATCTAGTCATGTCGGACCAGGACAAAGTCACAAGTTTAGGCTGACTGCAATAGACCATGGGCAGACTACAGGGACCTAGTTAGGTCTGCTGAACAGAGTACCTTAAATCCTGGTTGTGGAGGTTTGCGTGGATGCATGTCAAAGATGGGTCCCACAACGAGAATATCCATTGGTTCCTAGAAGTGCTGAGGCTACTGTGCAAGGTTCTGTTGGGGCAACATCGATGGTCCCATCGATGGGGCTTGCGATGCGGAGTGCAGTGTTAGGGATGTGATGTGCAGCTCAGGTGATTCGGAGTATTGCCATCATCATTTAGTCTGCCGTTGCTAAGAGATGCGAAGATCTGTGCTGGGTAAAGGGTCGCGCACTGGCAGTTCCAAAGGCGATACACCAGTCCTAAGATCTGGGTTGCGGCGGCGATGCAAGTCTTGTGCAATGGGTCCAATCCAGGTAGCAGCAGCAACATTTTGGTTCTGCTTGGGGATGCACCACTCAGCTGAGATGCATTGGTTCTGCTCTGGGATGCATCCCTCAGCAGAGAAGATGCATCACTTCTACTAGCAAGGACCTTAGGCTCCCTTCCTAAGGGCTCGGAGAGCACCACTTGGCTGGGTGGGCTCACAGATGTCAGAGTCCAAGTGTAGGGATTGGAAGCCTGTTAGGATGCCGGCCAACTAGCCCTTGGAGTCATTCTGGGTTCAAGGGATGCAGTCCAGTCCTTTTCACCCCGGCAAGAGGGCAGCATGCAGCAAATCAGCGCAGCAAAGCAGGAGTTCAGCAGACTGGCAGTCCTTCAACAGCACGGCAGTCCTTCTTCCTGGTAGAATATCAACAGGTCCAGAAGGGTACTGAAGTGGTGGTGTCTGACAGACTTCTTTTATACACAGTTGAGCCTTTGAAGTGGGGGAGAAACCTCCAGAGGCAGACGTTTAAAGTGCACAGATGCTTTACTCTGACAGCCCTGGCTCCAGACTAACCAGATTGTATGCACTCCCTTGTGTGGGGACAGGACACAGCCTATTCATGTGTAAATGGGACCGGGTCCAGCTCCTCCCTCCCATCCTGTCAGCGATGGCCCATTTAGTCACACCTAAGCTCCTCTTCTGTGTGGCTATCTAGGTGGAATACAGAAATTCCACTGCAAACTACACACAGTCAGGTGACAAGAGACCAAATGGCAAAGGCAAGGAAATGCCAACTTTCTAAAAGTTACATTTTCAGATGTGTAATTTAAAATCCAACTTCAGCATGAGTTAGGATTTTAAAGTAGGATTTCAGAGACACCAAACTTAAAATAGTAATTCCTTCCCATTTGGGAATCATACTTATTATGTGTAATAAAGTAATCTCAATCCTATAGGAGATATAAGCCTTGCAGTAGTGAAAACTGAATGTAAGTTTTTCACTCCCAGGACATGTAAGACTTAAAAGTACAGGTCCTGCTTTTTAAATACATTATATCCTGCCCTCTGGACTGTCCAGAGTCTACCATAGGGATTACTTTTTTGTATTAAAAGGGAAGGTTTGGACCTGGCCAATCATTTGTTTTGCCAGGTCAAAATGGCAGGTTAAACTGCGCACACAGGCTCTGCAATGGCAGGCCTGAGATATGTTTGGGCTACTTGAGTGGGCAGCACACTCATTGCTGCAGTCCCACTAGTAGAACTTAATGTACGGGCCCTGAACACATGTAGTAGACTTTATTAAGGAATAATAAGTAGTTTAAATGTGCCAATTAGGTATGAGCCAATATTACTATTTTTAGAGGAGAGAGTACATGCACTTTAGCACTGGTTAGCAGTGGTAAAGTGTTCAGAGTCCTAAAGCCAGCAAAACCCATTCCGCAGGAAGGTGGAGGCTGAAGGCAAAGGTTTGGGGGACTTCGAGCTGAATCACAGAGTGCCAGCCCACAGTGCACTCGCGGAGTGGAGGCCGGAAATCTTCGGTGGAAACTGCTGGGGGTCAGGACTACACGTTGCCCAATGCACAGCCTCAGGGGTCACCAAAAAGCATATGCTGCTGCAAAACTACACAGTGCACAGGGGTTCGGGTTGCACGGTCCCCACGAGGGATACTGGTCTCAAGATTGCTGAGAGAGCAGATCAACCTCAGAGATGCTCAGGAACCCACCTCCTGTGTTGTAGTAATCTTCAGAGTCCTCAGGAGCTTGGGAGATGCAAACCGGTCAGATGAGTTTAGTAAGCATGGGCGAAATTTGCGAATTTGCAATCCGCGAATTTGCGCGAAAGCGTACTCGCAATTCGCAAAATTCGCGAATTCGTGCAAATTTGCTGTTTTTGCCAGTTCGCGAGGGTTTTGTACACGTTTGGGAACGCAAACTTACTTATGTGGTCGCAACGGTCGCGACCATGTTGTTTCTACATGTCCAGCCTGTTTGCGACCATATGGTTCATCGCGGCCACCCTCCGGTTCATCACTGCCATCCTCTGGTTCATCACTGCTATCCTCTGGTTCATCACTTTGTGGTTCACCACTGCCACCCTCTGGTTCATCACTGCCACCCTCTGGTTCATTTCTGACACCCTCTGGCTCACCACTGCCACCCTCTGGATCATCACTGCCACCCTCTGGTTCATCACTGCCACCCTCTGGTTTGTTGCCACTGCCACCCTCTGGATCATCACTGCCACCCTCTGGTTCATCCCTGCCACCCTCTGGTTCATCACTGCCACCCTCTGGTTCATCACTGCCACCCTCTGGGTGATCACTGCCATCCTCTGGTTCATCCCTGCCACCCTCTGGTTCATCACTGCCACCCTCTGGTTTGTCACTGCCACCCTCTGGATCATCACTGTCCCCCTCTGGGTTATCCCAGCACCCTCTGGTTCATCACTGCCACCCTCTGGTTGATCACTGCCATCCTCTGGTTCATCCCTGCCACCCTCTGCTTCACCATTGCCACCTTCTGGTTCATCACTGCCACCCTCTGGTTGATCACTGCCACCCTCTGGTTCAAGGCTGTGGATTGGGGCAGGGAGGGCTGAATGAAACTAGACACTGCCTGGGGCACACAAGGTGTCCCATGCAAAGTCCAGTTCAAACCGGTGCTGCGGCTCTCCAGCCCCAGCTCTGGCGAGAAACTGGACAAAGGGAAAGGGGTGTAACCACCCCCTTCCTGGGTCCCACCCATAGGAGGGACCTAGCAGGAGATCCAGCTCCTAGATTTGGAAACAAGGAAGGAGCTGTGTAGTGGAGTGGTGTGGCTCACTATTTAGAGGCGGCAGACCCAGGAGCAGAGGATGGCCCGGGACCAGGGTTCAATTCCTGACGTGGCAGGGTCGTGGACCAGGGTCAGCGGACTCGATAATTCTCACCTCGGTGCCTACTCTAACCAGGGGTCAGACTCTGCAACTCTGGGCATTAGCTTGCCTCATCTCCACAACGGCCCCCCACATACGCCGGTGATGCCTGGTTTCACCTTGGCGATACCCAATAGGGACCATCTCACAGGGAAAGCCAGGACGGGTTCCCCAGTGGTCTATGGCGCAGAGATACTCCTTCGGGAGTCGATTCTAGCACGTTAGAAACCCGCAATTAATGCAAACCAGATCATCCTGACTGAAACTTTGAAATGAAACTCTGGGCCCTTCGACATCCCACTCGACGTGGAAGACTGAAGAATCTCCTTTGTGGTCCAGGAGTGGCCACCCTGTGCAAGCAGGCACCATCAGCGCATCAAGACTTTCTTTGCCCTTCCTCCCGCCGGAGCTCGAACAACAGAGATCAACAAGACCCAGACTCCCAGACATCCAAAAGCCCGATCCACAGTTCTGGCAAAGCTGAGACCCGTGGAGGCGACGAGAGACGTGGGACCGGCCATCTTGAAGAGTCCACAAAGTGCTTCCTGTGCAGCTCCCGAGGAACCCTCGATGCTGTGCTTTGGGGTTTGAGAAGCCCCAGCCCTGAGCAGCCTGTGCTCCAAAGATCACCCCTCCACACTCACCGAGTGCTGCGTGGGGCCCTTTTGCACTTTTCCTGCTTGCCGCGTTCTCCGGTCGCTTGGCTAGTGGCCTCAATGACAACGATCCATCAAAACTACACTGCTGGTCTGTTTGCTCCAGACTGGCCCTAGCTCCCCTGAAAAGGAGCCATCGATCTGACCTTCCGGTCCGATCCAGAAGACATCTTCGAGTCCTGCTTGGGTTGCATTTGTCAAGGGTTGGTGACTCCAATTCAAGAACCGACACCACCGACAGCAAGAGCCTTTGTGGGACAGCTCGAGTACACCAGCTGGTCATCTTCGATCCTTCCTGGTCCATGTGGCAGCGGAGACAAACTACTCGACAGCACCTGATTGCAACCCGACACTGCCTGGTTCCGTCCTGGTTCCATCCTGGTCGCTGGCTAGCATCCTAGACTCTGTCCCCTCTGCTTTCAGGTACTCTACATCTTCGATCCACCCTTGGATCCAACTGGACTCTTCTCTCCTGGCCGCCTGCAGCATCTTTACCTCCAGGCTCCATAGAACTCCACGTAGAAACCTGACGCACTTTGGCACCTATGCACCCGCTTCCTCTGGGTGAGGTAACGAGATTACACCGGTGCTCCTATAGTGGTTTACACCTCTAATGTCCTAGTTTTTAGTGGCTAAGTTCTAGTCCAGTCGGAAGACTCCTAAACCTATAACTTTCTGATTTTTACGCACCATTGACTTGTATGGTAAACGAGGTTGCGTATAGACATTACACCCACATCCTGTGGGCCTCCTATGTCCTAACCTTCATTAGTCCAGTGTAGGCCCAGCGATTCCCTAGGCCCTAGGCCTGTTCATTGTTCGTGACGTGGTACTTATACCACTTTCTTAATATATGGTTTGAGTGGCCACCTGGCCTATCCATAATTGTGCATCCTTTTGTATGTTATACTGTGTTCTTTGTTTAACGCTTGTGCTCCTGTGCTCATAAAGAGTCAAGGGGATTATTCTAGAAATAAATACATATACTTTATAATATATAACTTGTGTGGTGTCCTTTCATTTGGTATTTAAAGGATTGCATATGGTAAAACAGCTGGCTTCACATGCCCTCTTGAGTTTAGCCTAAGACTGCTTTTGTCCATGCTACCACTAGGATAGCTGGTCTATAAGGTTGACTTACAACCAATCACCATAAGGGTCGTTTGGACTGGTGCAAGGTGCTCACTAGAATAGTGATCATCATATACCAGGCCAACTTCTCACACACAGCACCCTCTGGTTCGCCACTGCCACCCTCTAGATCATCACTGCCACCCTCTGCTTCATCACTGCCACCCTCTGGTTTGCCACTGCCACCCTCTGGTTCATCACTGCCACCCTCTGGTTTGCCACTGCCACCCTCTGGATCATCACTGTCCCACTCTGTTTCATTGCTGCCACCCTCTGGTTTACAACAGCCACCCTCTGGATCATCACTACCACCCTCTGGTTCACCACTGACACCCTCTGGTTCATCACTGCCACCATCTGAATCATCCCTTCCACCCTCTGCTTCACCAGTGCCACCCTCTGGTTCATCACTGCCACCCTCTGGTTCAAGGCTTCCACCCTCTGGTTGATCACTGCCACCCTCTGGTTCATCCCTGCCACCCTCTGGTTCATCACAGCACCCTCTGGTTAACCAGTGCCACCCTCTGGATCATCACTGTCCCCCTCTGGTTCATCACTGCCACCCTCTGGTTCATCACAGCACCCTCTGGTTCACCCCTGCTGCCACCCTCTGGTTCAGCACTCACCACTGCCACCCTCTGGTACATCCCTGCCAGCATCTGGTTTGCCACTGCCACCCTCTGGATCATCACTGCCACCCTCTGGTTCACCACTGACACCCTCTGGTTCATCACTGCTATCCTCTGGTTCATCACCTTGTGGTTCACCACTGCCACCCTCTGGTTCATCACTGCCACCCTCTGGTTCATCACTGCCACCCTCTGGATCATTACTGCCACCCTCTGCTTCACCAGTGCCACCCTCTGGTTCATCACTGCCATCCTCTGGTTCATCACTGCCACCCTCTGGTTCAAGGATTCCACCCTCTGGTTGATCGCTGCCACCCTCTGGTTCATCCCTGCCACCCTCTGGTTCATCACAGCACCCTCTGGTTCACCAGTGCCACCCTCTGGATCATCACTGTCCCCCTCTGGTTCATCACTGCCACCCTCTGGTTCACCCCTGCTGCCACCCTCTGGTTGAGCACTCACCACTGCCACCCTCTGGTTTGCCAGTGCCACCCTCTGGTTCAGCACTGCCACCCTCTGGTTCATCACAGCACCCTCTGGTTCACCACTGTAGATTATGGGAGCAAGGCACACCTGCTCAGCCTCAACTGAGATGAATTAATTTGTGGCTGGTTAATGTGTCACTGATTTTGAGCTGAGCGGAGGAGGTGGCCGTACTGGTTTTTTATGTCCAGCCCCATCTCCCCAAGACCATCGCTGCAGGCGGCGGGATCGCTGGCGGGTACGGGCTCCGGGAGCGTCCGAAGCGAAGGGAGAAGGTGTGCCGGGCCATGTAGCAAAACTCTCGGGTCTGGTGCACCTACAACCAGGCCTCGCACTGGTTGTCCGACATCCAGAACCGTGAACGCGACCTGCTCGACCAGCTAGGCCTCGGGATCCCCGGGCTTGGTGAGTAGTAGTAGCTATTTAATCACTACTCTGTTTTCTCCTGCTCTATGTGTTATCATATTGCACATTTTTTGTTTGTTTCCGAAGAGCAATAATGCTGCCGATTACATTGTAGGTAAATTATGTTTCAAAATGTTCTGTGATTGCATTTCAGGTGCACTGCTCTCCTGCTCAGTGACGGTGCTACTATGCTTATTTGTTTTCGATTTTTTGTGTTCATTTCATTGGCTTGAGTAATTATGTAGGAGTGTACTTTACAGAACAGCGTAATGCTAGACACCAAGGGGTAGATTTACAATTACTGGTGCATCCCTGCAAATTAGCAGGGATGCGCCAGTAATTGTGCGCACGCCTCTACCACCCATGGTGCGCTGCATTTACAATGCGGCGCACCATGGGGCAAAAACGACACAGAAGCGTCACGCATATGTATGTGCCCTAAAGTCAGCGCATTGCTGGAGTTGCGTCGCAACCACGACGCAGCTCCAGCAATGCTCTTGGGTGCCCTATCATCCCAATGCTGCGTCAAGCCGTACGCCTGCTTCAAGCAGCCGCAGGGTTTAGAGTGACGCAGCATTAGCCTAAAAGTGACTGAGTGAAATCTTGTAGACTCTAATAAGAGTGGTGGTGGATAGATAGTTTGAGTATTTTAATGACTGGTTATGTAGTAGGAAACTTACTTTTTAGTGTTCTCACTGGTCTGCAATCACAATGGACTTTGTCTGTCACTTCGCGTGCTGCGGAGTGCTGCCTGCCAGTCCTAGTCAAAACTTTTTGTAGTTGGTTTAGTGAGTTACATAACTTTTCAAGTCGACGGTCCGTGAATCCAGCAATACTAATATCCTAGTAGACCACACCAGATAGGTCAATAAATGTAGTGCAATTGTTGTCTATTTGCTATTTCCACGAAATATTTTGTTATTGTTCTTTTGAAATGTTTGATTTGGTTGACAGCAATCATCCATGTTTGGGTCTTTCTTTCATGTTTACATCAGCTCCCCCAGGGGCAAGAGGACAGAGGAGGAGGAGGTAGCGGCGCCGGCGGACGAGGACCAAGAAGGCCAGGATCGGTAGGCGAGGGCTCCTCTGCTGGCCCTAGTAAGTTTTCATGTTAATATTAATAATTATACTTCCCTACCTTTTAGAGTACCTATTTTTTACTAACGTTCCTCATTCGATTTTTCCTACATCGTCTTTGATCTTCTTGTAGACTGTTTCTAAATTCTTATCCTGCCTCTACTATGACTCCCTGTGGTACTACTAGATTATTAATATTAGTCTGTCTGTGTAGCTAACTAAGCTTGCACAGTTGGCAAAAGGTGTTAAACAAAACTCCCATTCTATTCATCAATAGCTCTATGCACTGTGTGCAGTCCTCTGGGTTGTCCATAATGTCTTTTGAAGTCTTCTAAATGTTTATGCTTTGACAATTCCCAACAAGAAACTGTCAATGACCACCAAGAAAGAATAAGATACTAGTTTACTTTTTGATTGGCTAGGAGGACAATCCATACTACTATTGTTGCAGGGACAATTCTGCACAAACAGAACTATAGACACTAAATAGTGCATTGTTCATCAATTTATAATAGGCGCAGTTAGACTTTCCACATACCTCAGTCATAACAGAATTTGAACCCCCATCTCCTTACTGACTAGCTAGTGTGACAGAGTCATTTAGCTCCCTAATTCATCGATGATTGATCACCAATGATGATTATCCAACCCAGGACAAAAGACTACGGAGTCAGAGTCCAGAACTGTCAGAGCCACGGACTCATGCTTGCAAATTGCAAACCCTTTCGCTCACTCACTCATGACTAAAAACCACAGAGTCTATGTAAGTTTTAAAGCTTTATTAAAAGTAAAAACATTTATTAAAATCAAGTTCATCATACAACATAAACGGTGGATTGAAAATGGAAAAAGTGTTTAGTGATTTCACACATTAATTGTGGGCGAGCCCTCACCTGGTTGGAACTTCAAATCTTCTTTGTGGTGCTGAATCGTTGCTGACTCCGTCCTAGTGATGATGACCTGATGTTGCTCTTGTTCTTAGAAGGGAAGCTTCTGTTTGTTATGAGAAAAACGGTGCATGTTAAAAAGCAAGCATTCATCAGTTGTGCCAAAAACTGTAGCAAGACAAGCAACACCCTTCCCTGAAAAAAAGTGCAATTTTTAGTTTTGACTAGACAGTCACAAAGTATTACATTTCTTTGTGTAGTCATAGTGACATTTTTTCATTCCTAGACAAAATACTAGGGAGTGGTGTATATGGCATCTAAGAATCTGAAAAGTATTTTCTAGGCGGAGGCAGTGCAACAGCCAGCGGAAGCTGCTGTGGGGGATGCCACGGTAGTGGTGGACAGTGGTAAGCTATTATATTCCTTACTTATTGAGATAGCAGACTGCAGAGTGTGCTCTCTGCACGGGTGTATATTGTACAGTACAAGTATACTATACTGTTAAGAAGACTTACACATTTAGAACTAAGTTTTTATTAACCTAGTAGTAGCCTCCTCTAAATTCAACTCAGCTGTGAAAGTTTTTTCGAGAATCCAAGTCAGATCAGAGATAAACTTAATGGATGGGATGAACGAAAAGGTAAAGAAGGGTGTAAGTAAGTGTGGAAGGACGAGCGAGTTAAAAAGTAATGATGACTGGCAAAGAATGATACGTGTTTTTGAATGCTGCCCGAGGTGGCTGGGAATATGATGCATGGCCGGTTGAAGGATGAAGCAAGGATGGGTGGAAGGAGAAAGGAAAGAGGACTCCCTGGGTGGGTGAAACAGAAACTGTATATGTGCGCAATATATCCTTTAGTTGAAATTCAAATGCAAGTCAAGCACGGATGCATGGCTTGCGGTTTCCAAAATAAAATGAAAAAGTTGTTTTCCCGTGAGAAAAAGTAAGGTTTGTCCACTTGAGGCATTAAGAAGAAAGATTGACATTTACTTTGAATGGATGGATGCCTGGATCATGGTACTATCTGACTCATAGATAGCATATGTGTATGTAGAGAGAGTAGATGGTCACTGGATGAATTACTTTGAAGAGCATGTAACACCGCACCCGCACGTCCGTTCCAGTGTATGAAAGGCAAGAAAAAGAAGTTGTAATTTTTCCGAATACTACCATGAATAGTAGCAGTACTTTGTATTGCTAGCACAGCATATATTCGGCGATTATGGGGGCCACTCACTACCTCTGTTGATAATTTTAGTACAACTCTGTCATTCATGTGTGGCCTATCAGTGTTCACTCAATAAAAAAGAAATCACCTACAGTCATCGCATATGTAATCAAATACATATCCTGTGAAGGGATAGATAATCATATTATTTATCTACTTCATTTTCCTTTTCTTGTAGTCATTGGCACTGTAGGGTGAAAGTTAAATTAATTAAGCAGTAGCCCTTGTAACAGAGTATTCTCAGTGCCACCCGTAATAGAAAAGTAAGAGCTTCACCACCTGCATGTACTGGACTGGTACAGTAACTCAAGCCCGTGTCATCATGGCGTGCGCCTGCTTTTCTCGGGTGCAAGTTGAATGGCTGGCATTATGCCGGCTTCCAGAAGTTTACTTACCAATTTCGCTAAACAAGAGAGAAGAAGAAGAATAAGACTGGTGTACTGTCATAGTCCACTCTAATGTAGTGAGTCCATAGTGCTCATAGAATTGATTCCTGAAACTCCCACTAATGTTAGAGCAAGGCTGAAGAAGTGGGAGGTTAGATAGATACAGGCCACAAATGTTATGTACTGTGCTTGCAAGTTGCTAGTTCTACCGTGACACAACTTTCTGCTGAATTATTTTGTGTTAATCTTAAAGAGCATTGGTTACAGACTATGTTTTTCTTTCTTCATGTAGATGCTCCTTCCAAACTGTCACGGAAGGAGCTGGCTAGACGGGCCCAGCAAAGGAAACTGGAGGGGACTGTCGCCGAATATCGGCGGCTGGTGGCCAAGGAGGAGGAGGAAACGCAGTCGCAGACTACCACAACATCTACAGGGACAGCTGCATCCTCCTCCGTGCTCCCTGGGTCAGCCAGTCAGTGCAGGCCTCCAGCGGTACGGAGCCGTGGTACCGTAGCCACCCGCCACCGCCAAGCAGCCAAAAAATTACTTGCCCCCCCAAAGCAGGTGCAAGGCACGCGTGCACCGCCTAACACTCCGGGTGTCCTACCTTGAGCAGGAGCAGAAGAAGCTGGGAATCATGCTCAAGAACCTCGCAAGGAGCATGGCCACCTGGCCCAGAAAGTACGCCGCTGGCGGCATTAGAGAAGGAGAGACTGTCCCTTGCCCCTTTTTTAAAGACTTTTGGGGGTCGGAATTGGGAGTTGGGTTTTTTGGACTTTGGGGACTTTTTATTTCACGGACATTCTTTGGGGTTAGGGAGTGGGAGTGGGTCGGGTCTTGCGGGATAGTTTATTTTTGTTAGAGATATAAATAATTATTACTTTCAACTTAAACATAGCATACGTGTTTTTACTGCATTTGAAGCTGGAGTTGGGGGGTTAACTGTAAGTTTGTTTTCCGGAAACTTAAGTGGCTTCTTGATTCAAATTGTGTAAGTAATTGCCCAAATGTTTACAAAAGTAAGTAAGTGCCTCTCACAGAGTTAGTGAATTCAATTGTCCTAGGACTTTACTAGTACTACTGCCAGACTCTCATCTCTCATACTACTCCATTATTCTTGCTCCCCCCAAATGCTTATCTTACCTTTAATTCTTGTTTGAAATTAGGGCTAGGCACAGGGCTGGCTGCATGGCAAATGGTGATTAAGGTTGGCAATCCTTGGCGGTTGAAATGGCATCATTGTGGTGGTACTAGTGGTGGTACACAGTGGCAGTTGCAGCATATGAAAAAAAAGAAATTGAAACCTTGATTGGCCCTACCGGAGCATTAGAACGGTACGATAGATACTATAGCACGTGACAGTACACTAGAACAGTGCCAAAATGTAACCTTACAAATGCCAAAGTATTGAAAGTATAACTATTACTTGCGTGGAATTTGACTTTGGCTACTTCTACAAGAAATAGTACTGAAGGTGAAGGACACAGCAGCATAATTATTTGCCAAGTGTAGGAGGAGGATGTTCTTCATGATCAATCCATTTCATGGCGCCCATGAAAATCTGCTTTGATTTGCCAATAGTCATGGGTTGTGTCAAGCTGACTAAGATTATATCCTTTGATTCCTTCACTCATTTTCAGTTGCTATGACCTTATCCTCCCCAGCAAGTGTGTGGAATTATTGCTGTCATTTACTCACACATGTAAATGACAAACACACAGCCCGGCGGAAGAGGGTTAGGGTTTGGAAATTGAATGGGAATGGGTTTTGGGAAAGTTTTGTTGTGAGAGAGGAAAAAAAAACACAACATGGACAAACAACAAATGAAGATAAACACATCTTTGGATACAAAGATATCCATACAGGGGCATAAAGGAAGTGCTTGCACTTCTGCAGGCATGAAGTTGATTGCTACATGGATGGTTAGGTTACTTTAACTAAGTAGAACTTTCTAATGAATGAAAGAATGCGACAGTACAGGGCTGCAGTAATTATGCGTTTTCACTTGCCTATCTCTGCACTCGGAGAAACACTTTGTTCATTAAATTAGTTTGAAAAATAGCAAAGTAAAAGTATACAATCGCTGGAGGGATGAATTTAGAAGCAGAGAGCAAAGAAATGCCGAGTCACACTCAAAGAACTACACAGCAATAACATTACTTAAAAGATAAGTAGAAATGAATGGATTCTGTTACTATATGTTTGTCCTGTTGAATTTGGGAAGTTGCATGCATCAGGCCATTCTTCTTATTTGTGGTACTCCTCCGTTCCATCTGACGCTCCGTCGATCAATGTTGGTGCCCAGAAGACACCCTGTCCACTGCCTGCCTGGCGGATGCTGAATTGCGGGTCGCTAATGTGAAGCCTGACTTCATCCTTTGTTCCATTGCACAGGGTGAAAGCCACCCTGTAAATGTTGATGGAAAAACAGGAAGTGATATTAAAACAAAAAGTCACACTTTCAGTTTCAGAATCGACAGTACAATAGTTTCGAAAGGGCGTACTCTGAGTCTCCTTTTGAAGGATAAATAAGTATGGGCGAATTTTGCGGATCTTTCCCCTCAAGCTAGGTGTAGTGTAAACTAAGATTTTAGAACAAAATTAGACCTTCCCAGCAGTGCTCCCAGACTCTTAAACAGACTCTTAAACACAGATGCTAAAATGTAGAATACCCCCAATCAGACCCCCAAAACGTGCAATACTGCTACCTGTCTGAGGCCTAGTGGAAAATGTTGACAAAACGTACTTTGAAAGTAAAGTAGGCCCAAATCGTAAATCCCCCTTTCCCACCATGGATGTTCTTCAAACCCCTTGCAACCAAAATTAGAAATTTCTCCACAAGTGCTCCACCAAGAGTAGACCCCAGAACCCAGTTGGCAAAATCTAGAACACCCCCAAACACATGCAATACTGCTAACACTAACTAGCCCTAAGTTAAAAATAGTGTCAAACGCTTTCTTCAGCTAAGCCATAACTGCTCTTTGCCACCATGGATTTGCTTCAATCCTCTTGCAATCAAAAGTATATATACCCAGCGTTGCTCCCAGGCCCCAAAACCCACCCCCAAACACCAGGAACCCCCCAAACAGCATCCCAAAGACAAGCAAGTGAGCAAAAATGCAAAAACTTTTTCTCCTCCGATTTTCTCCAAAACACTTTTATCCAGTAGTAGACATTCCCAGCAATGGCCCCAGACCCGTCAACCCAGGTGGAAACAAGTAGAACACCCCCAAACAGTCAAAATGCAAAAATCCAAAAATGGGGACTTAGAAGTTTTGAGGCAAATTTCCAAAATCATTCCACGCACGCTCTGCAGCTAGGCCTTAACTCCCCTTTACCACCATGGATTTGCTTCAAACCTCTTGCAATCAAAAGTATCCATACCCAGCATTGCTCTCAGACCCCAAAACCCACCCACAAAAACCTGGAAGCCCTTCAAACAGCACTCCAAACACAGGCAAGTGAGCAAAAACGCAAAAACAATTTCAACATGGATTTGGTCCAAAACACTAGATTCCGATATTAGACCTTCCGAGCTATGCCCCAGAACGCAGCCACCCGCAAAAAAGCAGAACACCCCCAAACAGGCAAAAAGCAAAAATGGGCCTACTACCTTCCATTCAGTCCAAATACACTGTGCAGCTAGGCCCTAACACCCCTTTTCCACCATGGATTTCCTGAGAAATAAATGCAATCAACATTAGACTGTGCCAGCAGTGCTCCCAGACCCCAAAACCCACCCACAAAAACCTAGATGCCCCCCAAACAGCCCCCAAAAACATGCAATACTGGTATGTTCAAAAGATGGCAAATTGCGCTGTTCACAAAACATTGCTGTTTTCAGCACATCCACTATTTTGACCCTCTTGAAACTCACCTGGACAGTCACTTATTCCAGCGATTCGGAAGAATCTCAGCAAGGCAGAACAAAATCGAACCACTGCGCTCTTTGAAGAAGAAGAAGAAGAAGGAAGGTCTACGACTAGTTTTCACTTAGTTTTCACCCAAACACACGCGCCCTCAAAACACCCAAAAAGGCCAAAATTCTGCCAATTCTGAACCAAAGAACACCAAACCCCCCTAAAACATTGCCAACTTCATTATGAACGAGCCAATGTTAGAAATGGGATCCCTGCCGGCCAGGGCTTGCGCCAAAGTCAGTCAGAGACCACCACTCCCACGTCAGGACAAGGGAGTTACGAGCCAAGATAACCCCTGCTCACCCCCTTGGTAACGTAGCACGAGCAGTAAGGCTAAACTCGGAGGCAATGTGAGTTAAGTGTTTGCGCATGCACCCCCAGCAACAACACCCAAGGACCATCACAAAGGAAACTCCACACACGGTTATGTATAAAAAAAATAGCCTTTGTATTACACCAAAACACATTAGATAAAAACACACACTTCACAATGTGGCAACAGGCATGGGCAGAATTTACAGGGGATATGTACAAGACAGGGCCACCTGTACCACTGTCAGGAATCAGCACTTTTATAACTAGAAATACTGTTAAAATTAGCACTTCGAAAATAGAGTATAAATCACTTTAGCACACAACCAGTAACTACTGGTAACTGGTAAGTACCACCTATGCAACCCTAACCACCTTAGGAGAATATTACGCAGGGAACCAGGACCTCACAGGGAACACCTGTACTAGGAGAAAACAACCAACTAAATATCACCGTACATTTAGGGGTATAGGCCTGGGAACAAAACACATGATGCATAAACATACATTCAGCCGTGTACGAACAAGGCACATGATGCATAAAACACATTCAGAGGTGCAACACAGGAGAACACATGATGCATAAACAACATATTCAGAGGTGTAAGAACAAAGCACATGATGCATCAAAACACATTCAGAGGTGCAGCACAGGAGATTTCGCAGAAATTACACTTACATCAAAGTCCAGGTTGTGCCACTGCAACAAAACCTAAACGTAGCAGCTGTCCACTATTTGCTGGGCATCTGAGGAGGACAGGGACAGAACAGGGCCTAAACGCTGAGGGAAATGGATAGGGGGAGTCTGGAGGAGGAGTATAAAGGAGCATGATTGAATTGTGAACTTGTGAACCTCAGGAATGCAGACTGAGGCACCTTCAAATCAATAAGGAATATAAGATGAAGACAGTGCTTATGATGGACTTATTGAGATTAGGTGATTAGAATTTTGTTGTGGTAAAAGTAGCAAAACAGAGAAAGACACACAGGAATAAAAGTGAATAAGTACGGAAAAAAAGAAAGTAATTTTCAGGCCTCGGTGTCAGGGAAGCAGAGCTCGTCCTCCAAGTCTACGAATTGAGACTGGAGTAGGTCTGGTGACCGAGAAGAACTTCCGTCGGCATCACCTAAGTCGGTGTCCTCTTCTTCCTGCGTGCATTCACGTATTTTGTAATCGGGTGGTATGAAGTGCTGATTCATCTTGATTATTGTTAACCTCTCTACATTTTTGGGCAAAAGGCGGGTCCTTTTTGATGTAACAATGGCACCAGCAGCACTGAAAACACGTTCAGAAGACACGCTTGCGAGTGGGCAAGACAAATAATTTAGAGCCAGGTTGGTAATCAGTCGCCATACAGAGCTTTTTGTATACCAATATCCCAATGGGTTCTCATTATGACAGACCTCTGTTAGGTCATCCAGATAGGCCTGCACCACCGACTCAAGGTTCTCCAGGGTTGATCCACTTTGCGTACCATCTGCGACCTTTTCATCAGTGGACCGAGCTAACCCTTGCTGAGTTAGCTAATCCCCTTCCGACAAAATTTGTTCGCGGCCTGGTGCAGGTGAGGATGATGATATGGTTGCTGGTGTCTTTAAAGGCTGTGAGGGAAAGTGACTCCCTTCGGCCACGGATTGAGAAGTGGAACTTGATGCCGGATAGCCTACTGATTCAGTTGTACTTGTGCTGCCTCCTTGAAGGTTCTGCCGCTCTCTTTGGAACTGAGTGGCTGACACAGCTAGCCAATGTTTGTACTTTGAAACATCTGCTTCATCAAAAGGAATGAATGCTTTGCTAGCCACTGCCTTTTTGTACCGTGGATCAAGAATAGTGGCACAAATGTAATGTTGTTCTGTATGTATCTTTTTAAGCCTTTCATTGTCAAGTAGGCGCCTTAATAACTTCTCCATCAAATCATATGCTTCTTGCTTTTCACCATCATCTCGGAATGTTGAACACACCTCCTTCAGTTGGTGCTCTAGCATGCGCAACAATGGGATAGCTTTGCTCAAAGAACAGTCCTCTCTGCTGACTTCACGCGTGAAGAGCTCAAAAGGACGAAGCATGTCTGTCAGGCTTGCAATTAGCTTCCATTCCTCAAACTCTAGCCTCATGTCTTTATGAGTAGAACCCAGTTTAAAGACAAACTCATGTATTTCCTCCCACTGCTCAGCCAGACGCTCAAGCATGTAAAAGGTTGAGTTCCAACGTGTTGCCACCTCCTGGATTAGTCCTTTGACTGGCAGTTTACGTTCATATTGAAGACTCCTTAGCTGCTTCCGGGCCTTAAAAGAATGGCTGAAATGTGTGCAGATTCTTCGGCAGATGGTCAGTAATTTGACGACTGGCGCTTCTGTTTTCAAGAAGGCTTGCACCACGATGTTAATACTGTGCGCCAAACACGGCACTCTGAGATAGCCGCCGTGCTCCATGGCCTTAACTATATTACTGCCATTATCCATGGAAACATAACCAACTGTGCGATTTCTTGGATGCAGCCATTCATTGACCTTCCTGTTAAACTCCTCCAAAAGGTTAGGTGCAGTGTGAGATTTCTCCATGCCAAACATGCCTACTGTTGCATGTTTGCGAGTAGCTTGAAAAACTTCCTCTGTGTCAACATCTTTGTCTTTTAACTGTTTTTCGACTCCTGCAAAAGAGACCCAGTGTGCAGTGATGCACATGTAATGTTGTCATGTGGATAGTGTGAACAGCACTCTTCAGAATAGCTGTGCCAATCACCTCCAGCACATCTTGATGTAGTTCTGGAACAGCAACCCTTGCAAAATAGGACCGGCTAGGAACCTTCCATTTAGGGCAGACTGTTGCCACCAATTCTCGAAAACCCACCCCTTCCACGAAAGAGAAAGGGAGACGGTCCAGCGCTAGCATTTTAGCCAGCTTGGCATTATACAGACACACCGTTGGGTGGTTGCATTCAAATGGCGGTTCCAACCAAAACATGCTGGTAATGGTGGGCTGGACCATTTTACGTGATGATGCAGACTTCAAACCAGTTAGGCTCTGTGATTTAGTTTTTGGCATTGGTGTCTGTCCCAGACTCTTAGTGTGCCTCATACATGTTGCAGGGGTAGAGGGTATGGGCGCTACCACTGCAGTGCTGCTGCCATGGGTACTGGGTGTACCAGAAAAAATGGCTGTCGCTTCTTCACTTCCCCCCTGCACGATCAGCCTCTCGTCATCATCAGATGCAATATCAAGGGATACATTTGGATTTGTTTTGGCTTCCTCAATGTCACTTAGGTGCTTATACCACTGGATAGGGTGGTGTTGTTTGAGATGACCTCTCTGGCCTCTGGTACCATAGTTGGTACCAAGCTTACCCCGACTAAGCAATAATTTACAAATCAAACAAACAACCATGTTTTCCGCCTTTTTGCTAACAGTAAAGAAGTCCCAAACTGGGGACTGGAGATGTCTGCTGGTGGTGGAGGAGCTACTTTGACTTTCAATGCCAGATGAATTGGAGGATGGGCGTGGCTGAATTTGTTTCTGTAGTTGACTTACAGCACCACTACTTGAGGTAATGGAGGTCGAGCTGGATGGAGGTCCCTGCCGGACGTTCTGACGAGAAAATATGGAAGCTGAAGGTCGTTTTGGTGTTGTAGTTAACTGCGTTGGTGGTGGTACCAGTGCCACGCCGCCCCCATGATCATCTTGCTCAGCAGCCATTCGGGATAGGGTGAAAATGTTAGTCTGCTGCATGCCCGCTGGGGCTGGAGTGACGTCTGTGATGACTGTGATGACTGGGTCGTCATTAAGCATGGGCGAATTTTGCGAATTCGCGATCCGCAAATTTGTGCGAATTTGCGTATTTTTGTTTTTTTGCGTGTTCGCTGGGTTTTTTGCGTGTTCGCGGGGTTTTGTGCGTGTTCGCAGGGATTTTTACGTGTTCGCAGGGTTTTTTGCGTGTTCGCGGGGATTTTTGCGTCTTCGCAAGCCGCTTGCATAGCGAAGTTACCCATGCAGTCGTTTATGGGAGAGGGAGAGAGAGATAGATAGATAGATAGATAGATAAACAGATAGATAGATAGATAGATAGATAGATAGATAGATAGATAGATAGATAGAGAGAAAGAGAGGGAAAGAGAGAGGGAGAGAGAGAACGAGAGAAAGAAAGAGAGGCCGGATCTCTGAAGGGCCGATTCCTGAGTTGCCCCTACAGAACATACAGCTTTTGATATTGAATCTACAGCTTTTTATTTTTAGCAAAATGCATATGAAAATTGTGCTGTAAAGGTCTCTTTTAGTTTAACCCCTCCTGACAACTCAAAATGGGTGTATTTGCCATCCTCTCCCTTCTTCCTGTTTTTTATATCTGTAAGTGCTTCCTGATGAGGTTTAATTCCTTGGACAGGTGCCTCGTTGCCTACTTGTAACTATTCTCTGACCCTGCTTCAAGGGTCAGAGCAGGGTCAGAGAATAGTTGCAAGTAGGCAACGAGGCGCCAGGAAGCAATTAGGAGCAGGTGTCCAAGTTGAAGTTAATTTGTCTGTAACCCTTTTGTAAAAGGTTACAAAGAAATTAGGTTCAACTTTTGCACCTGCTGCTGTAACCCTTGCTTGGCTGAAAATTCGTCCCCGCTGATTCGCGGATTTTACCGCGATTTCGCAAGATTCGCGGATCGCGAAATCGCGGGTAATCCGCAAATTCGCCCGCGGAACGGATTTTACGCCCACCCTTCGTCGTCATCATCCATAAGTCGAAGCCTTGCTGGAACCTTCCTGTTCGGCTTAGCTACCTTTGTCGGCTCATGGCATGCCTCACCCTCAGACTGCATTTGTGGGTCCAAACCCGATCAAGGTCAACAGAATGAAGGGGGCTTGAAGAAGAACTTGTAGTAGTAGTAGCCCTCCTTGAACTTTTTCTTGCTGGGGATCTGGTAGACAATGGTGGATCATCATCAGGAGGAGTGCCTTCCTCGGATAATACCTCTGCTTCAATATCAATTTCCTGATGTGCCCCTACTTCTGGAGGAACAAGCGGTGTAGGTAGTTGTGCCGCTCCATGAACCTCTACTTGCACCTCTCCATGCACCTCTACTTGCGCCTCTCCTTGTGCATGTACTTGCTCCTCTCCTTGCCCATGTACTTGCACCTCTCCTTGCCCATGTACTTACACCTCTCTTTGCCCATGTACTTGCGCCTCTCCTTGCCCGTGTACTTGCGCCTCTCCTTGCCCATGTACTTGCGCTTGTACTAGTTGCACTTGTGGTTGTCGTTGCGGCTGTGGTTGTTGAACACTTGCCAGCTGAGTTACACCCGGCGTTGATTGGATGGTACTTTCTTGTGATGAGCCAACATCACTGGTCGATGGTGATTTCCGGCACTCATGGACTTGGGCCTAACTTTGCGTGGTGGCACTGAGCCCAATGAAGTGGAGGTGCTGCTTCCAGCTTGGTCTCCGGCGGACACCGCTGCTGCTGCAGGCGTAGTTTTTTTTTCCCAAAAAAGGTGTCGGTGGGCACAGCAGTCTCCTTGGTAGGTGGTGCCACTTGCTTCTTCTGCTCCTTCTTACTGGCAGTGGCACTGGCAACTTTCTTCACTGAAGCGCTACTGCCACCTTTCTTTGGGCCCATCTTCTTCAGATGTCAGAACAGCAGGCTGCAGTTGCACGAGTTGCAGAGTTGTCTTGTCTGTGGCCACATGTGACGTCGCTTGACGTTGTGCTGCACACACCGCTGCAGGACTTCTTCCTGGCACTGGTTGTTCTCTTGTGCACCTAAAAGCAATAGAAGACAGAGGAGCATCAGTTATACAACCCAAAAAATCGAAAAACACATAAAAATCACCACAATCCCATGCCATCCATTCCCTCAATGATGAATAAATTCAAGACACCCCACAGAAAGACTAGGCACATGCACAACTGAGTAGCCCTTCGGCATAATGTTTGAAAGCAAGGCAAAGTGGGTGAAGGCCTGAGCACACTGCCTGCCTTCAAAATGGCCCCTTGACCCACACCACATGGCCAGGCCCTGCCTGTACCAGACCTCAAGATGGCCCCCACCGACATGGCCAGGCCCCAACACACCACCCCCAAAAATCGAAAAACACTCAAAAATCACCACAATCCCATGCCATCCATGCCCTCAATGATGTTCAAATTCAAGACACCCCAGAGAAAGACTAGGGCCATGCACCACTGAGTAGCCCTTGGGCATAATGTTTGAAAGCAAGGCAAAGTGGGTGCAGGCCTGAGCACACTGCCTGCCTTCAAAATGGCCCCTTGACCCACACCACATGGCCAGGCCCTGCCTGTACCAGACCTCAAGATGGCCCCCGCCCACATGGCCAGGCCCCAACAACACCCCCAAAAATTAAAAAACACTCAAAAATCACCACAATCCCATGCCATCCATGCCCTCAATGATGTTTAAATTCAAGACACACCAGAAAAAGACTAGGCCCACGCACCACTGAGTACCCCTGGGCATAATGGATGAAGGCTAGGCAAACTGGGTGCAGGCCTGAGCACACTGCCTGCCTTCAAAATGGCCCCTTGACCCCCAGCACATGGCCAGGCCCTGCCTGTACCAGCCCTGAAAATGGCCCCCACCCACATCGCTGTCCCCAACAACACCCCAAAAAATCGAAAAACACATAAAAATCACCACAATCCCATGCCATCCATGCCCTCAATGATGTTTAAATTCAAGACACCCCACAGAAAGACTAGGCCCATGCACCACTGAGTACCCCTGGGCATAATGGCTGAAAGCAAGGCAAACTGGGGGCAGGCCTGAGCACATTGCCTGCCTTCAAAATGGCCCCTTGACCCCCACCACATGGCCAGGCCCTGCCTGTACCAGGCCTCACGATGGCCCCCACACACATGGCCAGGCCCCAACACACCACCCCCAAAAATCGAAAAACACTCAAAAATCACCACAATCCCATGCCATCCATGCCCTCAATGATGTTTAAATTCAAGACACCCCAGAGAAAGACTAGGCCCATGCACCACTGAGTAGCCTTTGGGCTTAATGGTTGAAAGCAAGGCAAAGTGGGTGCAGACCTGAGCACACTGCCTGTCTTCAAAATGGCCCCTTGACTCCCACCACATGGCCAGGCCCTGCCTGTACCAGGCCTCAAGATGGCCCCCACCCACATGGCCAGGCCCCAACAACACCCCCAAAAATCGAAAAACACTCAAAAATCGCCACAATCCCATGCCATCGATGCCCTCAATGATGTTTAAATTCAAGACACCCCAGAGAAAGACTAGGCCCATGCACCACTGAGTAGCCCTTGGGCATAATGGTTGAAAGCAAGGCAAAGTGGGCGCAGGCCTGAGCACACTGCCTGCCTTCAAAATGGCCCCTTGATCCCCACCACATGACCAGGCCCTGCCTGTACCAGGCCTCAAGATGGCCCACACCCACATGGCAAGGCCCCAACAACACCCCCAAAAAATGAAAAACACTCAAAAATCACCACAATCGCATGCCATTCATGCCCTCAATGATGTTTAAAATCAAGACACCCCAGAGAAAGACTAGGCCCATGCACCACTGAGTATCCCTGTGCCTACTGGCTAGTGAGGCTTTACAGGCACCCCAAAATTAAAACAAAAAACAACATATAACAGTGAGCTAAAATTCCATGACATAAATAAGAATTAAGTTTAAAAAAAATCACAGAAACAGTTGTATCATGCACCCATGACTAACCCTGGGCCTACTGGATACTGTGGCTAGCTACCCACCACAATATATATTTTCTTAAAGTTGTGAAAAAAGTTTTAGAACTGGAGTTGCCTCAACTGCAATGCCCCAAACAAACAACAGGAACTTACTTGTAAAATCTCAAGTCCAAAAGTGATCCAAACTCCAAAGTCCAAAAAGTCCTCAAATACAAATATCCAGCAGCAGCCACAAAGAGTAATCCTTCCAGCTGCAGATCCAAATGAAAAGTGACCAGGACATGGACAAAGCAATGGGAGGCGCCTGCTGAACAGGAACAGGAAGTTGGAGACTCTGGGGCACTTCCTTCCTCCCACCACCCCCCAAACAAATGGACTCCTGCACCAAAAAGTGCAGCCAAATGTCAATCTCAGGAGTTATTCTGATCAAAATCATCTTTTTCACAAGGTTTATGCTTCCTGCGGTGGATTTCTTGTGCAGAATTGCAATTTTTGCAATTTCGGGAACGCGATCTGTTCAAACATCCCGCTGAAAGTCAGCTGCGGGCCGTCGCGGGTCTTTATGACGTACTCGCATTGTCAAACTCTCGCCGTGCAAGATGGCAAGCCGCGATGACGTAATTGCGTTCAAAAAACTCTCGCGCGATCACGCAGCAAGAACGAAAATGGCGCAGCACACGTAAAACAGGGAGATAAACAACATGGCAGGCTCAGAGTCAACTCCGCGCACGCGATATTGTATTTTTCAAGCGGGACCAAGCAAAATATTTCGCAGCTTGCGAATTTGCGGATTATTGGGTAAATTGGCACGATTCGCGAATCACGAAATCGTTAAAAATCCGCAAATTCGCCCGCGAAACGGATTTTACGCCCACGCTTAGAGTTTGGGCCCCTGCTGCTGGACTCCTTTACTCCAAGCGTGATTCTTCTGTCGTCCAGCGAAGTGTAGACCATCAAAGTACTCGGTTTCTGCTTGCAGAGTGTAGTACAGGTAAAATCTAAAGTTTGATAGTCAAGTTTCCTACTTTATACCCAAAGAAGGGGTTGGACTAACTCTTGGGACCGTTCTAAGGGAGGATACACCCATGTCTACACCCATGTCTTTTGTCCAGTTTTGTGCCAGAGCAGGAGCAAATGGCTCCTGCAACTGGTTTGAGCTGGACTTTGGATGGGGACACCAAATGTGCCCCTAGTGCATACTTTCTAACACTCTCAGAGTACACCCACCCAGCCCCAGTACACTAAAGCCTGTCTGGGAGGTGGTCATACCTCCCTGTGACAGGAGACCTATTGTCAGACCTTCCCCTGCTTGAGCTCAGCTCATCAGCAGGAGGGCAGACTCATGTCTGTGGCTGGCAGCATCCATTTTGTGCTGCCCAGGTCGAGAAAGCTGCTCCCGGGTAGGCAGGTGACCGACAGTAGTGGTTCTAGAAAGGAGGAATCATACCTCCCACACCAGTTACAGGTATGGAGGTATGATTCCAAGGTATTTGATGCCAAACATGACATGTTTCTAAGCAGCCATTTTAAAGTTAGCATTTACCGCGAGGTTATAATGCACTTAAGTATATATGGTTGGCTGCATCACAGACAACCCTGGAAAATAGGTTCCGAAGGCTGCAGAGGGGCTCTGCTCATGCAGGGGCACCCTCTCACACAAAGCCCAGCACCCTGCCTTCAGGATTGATTAGGCCTGCCATAGGGGTGACTGAAAGGTTTATATGTGCAGTGATTTAGAATGGATGTAGAAAACCTATATCCAAGTAAGGGGTGCATGCACCACCTTAAACAGGCTACAGTTGCAGACCTGTGGTGTCATTTCGAATGGTCTCTCAGGGGTGGCACACTATGTGCTTCAGCCCCTGGGAGGCCTCTGGGGTACCTATGCCCTGGGTACATGGTGTACCATATACTAGGACTGATAAGGGTATCCCAGTATCCAATCTGGAGTGTACCTAAAGTACATGCAATACATTTAGAGGAGAAAGCAGATAGATTGGGGTCCTGTGTAGCAGGATGCCAGTCAGTCTAGGTGGAAAAGAGTGATCCATCAACATAAAGTGGGGTAACAATGAGAGGCAGATCCTACTCTCCTACAGCTACCCTTGGTGAGTTCCCCTCTTTCTGGCTCTATGTATGATACCTAAAAAAATGCACTGTGGAATACCTTTATACTACCAAATGAAGCTGCGCTACTCAAAACTATAACTTCATTAAAAACTTCAAATCATTTCAATGATCCTTTGCCCACCAAGTTCTTCAAAGAGCTTAGATCTTCCATTCTCTAGTTCCGGTCTAAGATCGTCCATGAATCTCTTGCACAGGTATGATTCCTGATTGCCTCAAGATAGGACAAGTTACCCAAATCCCAAAAAAAGCCAAACGCAGACTTATCTGATCCCAACAACTTCAATCCAGTTTTTAATATCAAGACTTTCGACAAACTACTTGAGAAATACATTCACACACAGCTCTCCAATCACATCAAAAAGTTTTAGTTCCCTGGCCAATACCAACAGGGCTTCAGATCGGGACACAGTATTGAAACGGCTCTATCAAACATTGTTAATGATGCCCTGAGACTACTTGAACAGAAAGAACCTTGACTACTTATACTTCTTGACCTTTCTTCGGCATTTGATGCAGTCAAACATGAGAACATGATTGATTTTCTTGAGAGAGGATGACGTTATCAGGCCCAGTTTTAAATTGGTTTGCCTCATTCCTACGTTCTCTTTCTAACAGTCCGCGGCTCTCAATTGGAGTGCCTAAAGGATCCTCACTCTTACTCAGACATTTCAACCTGTTCTTGGAACCTCTCACCGAAATTCTGCACTTCTCAAACATACACTATCACTTGTACGCCAATGATATTCAACTGTACATGAAAATGTCTTCAACTGATGATATCAAAACTCTTAGCTGTTCACTTCTAAGAACTTACATTGGTTAACTCACAATCACCTTATGCTAAAACATTCAAGAAGGAAATCCTCTGGATATCCCCCACAATCATTCTGCCCCCATTCAAGATTTGTGCAAAGAACGAACTGCTCTCAACTGAGCTCCACATGTTGTTGACTCCACTAGATCATTAGGCATAACTCTGGAAAAGTACCTGAATATGGATGGACAACATTAGTGCAACAACTAGAGGATCCAATCACCAACTCAAAATATTTAGGAAAATCAAACCATTCCAGTCTCTTGATGATATGCAGTTAGCAGTCCAGTCGCTAAATATGTCCTATTTAGATTATGGAATTGTGACCCTGGCAGGGCTACCAAAGCTAGACTGGCACCTTCAAGGAAATGTGATCACATTACACCAGATCTAATTCGCTCTCAATCGGCTCTACCTCGAAGCAAGGATTCAGTTCAAAATAGCCTGTCTGATACACAAAATGCTTCATTATAACACTCCCGTTTACCTGGCAAATAGCCTCAAACTATCTGGAATGAATCAGGAACTAAGGAGTTCTAAAACTCTACTGTTGAAACCACAAACATTCAAAAAGAAGAGAACATATACCCACGCCTTCCCTGGTCTTGCTCCGAAAAAATTGAATGCTCTTCCTCCTGAAACCCGATCTAACCCTTCAACCTCTTCATTCAAATGGTTGCTCCTTAATATCTGCCTTCACTAATAGACCTGAAGCCACTCAAACTGACTTTTATTTCTGGTTTACAGCCCTGGTCTCCCATTTGACTAAGCAATTTTTCTACATTCAATCAATCAGTGAATTGTAAGTAAGCTACTCACTCATGAGTGTCTCAAGGCGCTGGAGGGGGGTCTGTAGTTCCACTCAGTCGAAGAGCCAGGTCTTGAGGGTCTTCCTGAAAGCATTCAGGGAGGGGGCACGTCTGATGTCGATTGGGAGCTCGTTCCAGGTCTCGGCCACGATGTAGGAGAAAGCTCTTCCCCCTGTTCTGGCTCTGCATATGATCGGGTTTCAGCAAGGGCGCAGGTGGCGGATCGTAGATTTTTCTTGGGTACGTGGAAGGTGATTCTCTCATTGAGACATTGGGGTCCGGTGTTGTCGAGAGATTTGTAGGAGTGAGTGAGTATTTTAAAGGGGATTCTCTTCTCGACAGGGAGCCAGTGAAGGTTCTGTAGGTGTTGGCTGATGTGTTAGTGTCGGAGGAAGAGTCTGGTGGTGGTGTTCTGTATCATCTGGAGATTGCTGAGTAGAGACGTGTTGATGTCAGTGTAGAGAGCGCTCCATTAGTCGAGCAGGCTGGTTATGATGGCTTGGGTGACTGTCTTCCTTGTCTCGGGGGGATCCTTTTGAAAGTCTTGCGGAGGATGCGGAGGGTGTTGAAGCAGCTAGAGGTGATGCCATTGACCTGTCGGTTCATGGAAAGAGAGAAGTCTAGTATGATGCTGAGGTTTCTGGCGAGGCCCGTGGGGGTGGGAAGGGTGCCGAGGGTGGTGGGCCACCAGGTGTTGTTCCATGCTGATGGGGTGGATCCAAGGACGAGGACTCCTGTCTTCTCCGAGTTGAGGTTCAGGCAGCTGTTGCTCATCTAGGATGCAACGTCCTGCATTCATTCCTGGAAACAGTGTCTGGTGGTGGTGGGGTCCTTGGTGAGGGAGAGGACGAATTGGGTGTCGTCGGCATAGGACACTATGTTGAGGCTGTTCTGTCTGACAATGGTGGCGAGGGGAGCCATGTAGTTGTTGAAAAAGGTAGGGCTGAGTGATGATCCCTGGGGTACTTAGCAGTTTATTTCTGTGGGTTTTGGAGAGGAAGGGTGACAGTCTAGAATGAGCATATCCAGTCGAGGGCAGTTCCTTGTATGCCGGCAGCGTGTAGTCTGGTGGCGAGTGGGCGTTGGGAGATGGTGTTGAATGCTGCTGACAGGTCAAGTAGGATCAGGGCTGCGGTATGGCCTTGGTCAAGGTGGGTGAGGATGTCATCTGTGGGGGCGAGTAGGGCAGTCTTGGTGCTGTGGTTAATGTGGATCCTGGATTGAGAGGGGTTGTTTATGGCGTTGTCTTCGAGGAACCAGGTTAGTTGTGCGTTGACGGTCTTCTCAGTGACTTTTGCCGTGAAGGAGAGGCGCAAGATGGGCCGGTAGTTCTTGAGGTCAGTGGGATCTGCTGAAGAATTCTTAAGCAGGGGTCTGACTTCTGCATGTTTCCAGTCATCGGGGAAGATGCCAGTCTTGAAGTGGTGTTGATGGTGCATCTTAATTCTGGAGCGATAGAGGTGGAGGCCTTGAGGTAGATGTGTGGTGTAAAGGTGTCCGTAGGGCCCCCTGAGTGGATGCCTTTCATTATTGAGGTGGTCTCTTTGGTTGTGACTGGGGTCAAGGAGGTGATGGTGGGCTGTCTGGTGATGTTGGAGGGCGGGGTGGTTGTTAAGTCGGGAGTCTGGTCGGTAAAGTTGACGTAGAGATTTTTGATCTTCAGATCGAAGTAGGATACGAGCTTGTCGCAGAGGTCATGGGAAGGGATGATGTCCATGGCTTATATCTAGTATGATGCTGGCTGCTCTTTTTTCACATTTTGAATGTGTAACTTCTTATATGCATAGTATTTACACCTTTACCTACTTATCTATTCTGCTTAAATGTATAGCACACTGAAACCCTGACAAGTCATGTTTGCACTATGTAAAACCTTTCAAATAAATAAATAAAATAACGTGCCGCTGCCACAGCACATAGCTTGAGTCCTCCAGTCTGTTTGGCTTGTGCAGCTAAGTTCCACTGCCAAATAACAACTTCCAGATGGTGCCAAATAAAAGTGTTGGCTAGAAAGTTACCGGTGAATAGGAGAAGAAGAAGCAGATTGCCACCAATGGCGTGCAACAACAAACCTTTTTCAGGAGACATCTGCCTGCCGCACAATCCTCCGGGTAGCAAGGTTGGAGCAGAATTCCCACATTGTATTTGTATTTTTGTATTTTTGTATTTTATTTATTTGTAAAGCGCTAACATTCATCCTGAAAGGACATCACGGCGCTGAAGGAAGTTGCAAGTGATTTGACATCAGCTCTGATTGAAAATTATTGATCTGGCCTGGGAAAGAGGAATGTTTTCAATTGTTTCTTAAATGAGACAAAGCAGTCATTTGTTCTAATTTTAGGGGGTAGCTCGTTCCACTTTGTTGCCGCAATGTGAGAGAAGGCCCGCTCTCCCATCCTGACAGTACGAGCTCGGGTGATGACTGCTCTTCCTAACATCATAGATCGTAGGTGTCTAGAGGGTTTATGAAATCTGACCCTGTCGTGTAGGATGGTGGGGCCTGTGCCGTGGAGTACCTTATGAGAAATGCACAACAGCTTAAAGATGGCTCGTTGCCGCATTGGGAGCCAATGAAGCTCACGCATGCAACTTTTAGCTGAATCATATTTTCTTTTATTGCAGATGGCTTTAGCAGCGGCATTCTGAACCAGCTGTAATTTAGAAAAGAGATAATCCGCCATTCCTACAAACAGAGAGTTACCGTAGTCCAGCCTACTCATCAGTAGTGACTGGACTAAGGTTTTCCTGCAATCCGTTGGCACCCAGGGGAAGACACGTCTAAGCAACTTCAAAAGTCCAAAGCTCCTTCCACAAGTTATAGAAACATGGGATTTCATGGATAAATCCCTATCCAGTGTTATACCTAAGTTTTTTGCTTTAGCAGTGGGGTTGGGAGGCAAACCCAAGTCACTTGGCCACCAACTGTTGTCCCAGGCCTGTATGCCTCTGCCGAACAGTAAGATTTCGGATTTGTCGGCGTTTAGTCTAAGACAGTGGTCCTGCATCCAGGTTGCTAATTCGGTCAAACAGTTCGTGAGTCTAGTTTTGGAGTCATCATTTCCATCAATGGTGACCATCAGCTGAGTGTCATCAGCATAAGAGCACCAACTGCACCACCCCAACCTACACCCAAGGCCATGTCTCTCGGCGAGGCAGCCACTTCAATCGTGACGACTAGCAGTGAGTCTGAATTGGATTTGTCTCAACCACAAACTAGTACCCAATAGCCACAGGAAACTGAGCAAAGCTATATACAATCTTGGCCCGCCTATCTTGCAGAGGAATTAACGCCATACTCTAGGTCCCGCCGCTCTGGATCTAAAACCCTTCTTGTGGTCCCCCAAGTTAGGAAAGCCAGGCTGGGTGGGAAGGCACTCTCCCACCTTGGCTCTCTTTACTGAAATCAGCTCTCCATATACTTGGGACAATGCCCAGACCATCTTCAATTTAGAAAGCACCTTAAGACCATCCTTTTCTGTTTCTAATTATGTTCTAGCTCTTAGCTTTTCTTGTTGCCTGTCTGGAGGGCAGATATACCCCTCCGGGGGTCGATTCAGGAGCTATATAAATAAATAAATAAATAAAGGTGGACAACAGGAGCCGCACCGGCAATAGTAGATCTTCCTGAAGTAAGAGCAGAACAAGAGGGTGAGCTTCTTGCTGAGCAAGATGTACCTGTTGTTGAACCATTGGATTCCAGATCTCCAGCAAGAAAAAGGAAGGGTACTCCACCATCTTCTTCAAACCCCTTCTGATGATCTGAACATGGATTGGACCCCTGCTGAGTCTAAGACGTGTCAGGACAGACAATGGAAAAGTAAAATTCCTGAAAGCTTTATAATTATGGCCAGGGATAAGGATGACAAACCAATCATTGTCATGGAAGCTGGCCAGACGACACCAACATTACCCCTCTTATTCCACCTGCGCCCAGCTTCGATGTTTTAAGGACCCCGCTGAGACCTGCATCCACTACTAACTCAGATGAAGTACGCACTGAAAAGAGGCAATCAATGACATACTCTTCTACTCTGATTTCTTCTTCATGTATTGGCAGTGGCACACTAAGTAAGTTCTCCTCCCAGTTGGGGCCTTCTTTACAATTAGCAAGCAGGAGGATAACATTGCAATATGCATTCACACCATGGTACTGTAGGCAAAAATGAAAATACATTACGCAATCTGGTGAGAGGCGCACCTTAAAAACATTACTTCGGTTTGGTCTTTAGGCAATGTTTTGGCATTTTACCGAGATTTTAATAGTACATGTTTGTATTTGACTCACATGTTTTGCAATGACCTGCCAGTATGTCTTCTATGTCTACTATGACTCAACACTACCCTCTCATGTGACGATCATCATCCAATCACTGGCATTATATAATGGTGTACCTTTCATTAATACATTGTCATGTGAACAAGGCTCTTGCGAGCCGAAACGTCATGAGACTGAACCGGCACCTTAAAGAAAAACTTGGAGCACTATACATGGTCCGTGTCCGTTGGCTTCCTTCCTGGCTGGAGTAGATCCAGAGCGTGAGAGGAGTGGTGGTGTGTTCGATATTTCAGCCGTGTTGTTTCCGGACCGGCTTTAACACGGGACCCTTCTTGGATTTGGACGACGCCTGAACCAGAAACAGTTTCCTGAACTTTGTTCTGGATTTAGTAACTCCGGAAGGAGTAAGGCGCCTGACCCCCACCAGCCGAGAGAGTTACACGTTGACGCTGCTAATCTGAAGTTTTGGTCGAAGCATTCCGCTGCCTTGCGGACCGGACAATTGGTGTTTTGGGTGATATCCAGACGAGATCAAGTAAGCGCGCTGTTTGGCATGGTGGGTGAGAAGCTTTAGTGCACGGCTGATTACACTACCGGATATTTCATCTGAGCCAGTGGAAACACCGTTTCAATGTTGGAGGTATTGCAGGGATGTCTAGTGACAATGTTCGGAATCGGGAGACATTGGCAGCTACGATGTTCTCCGACAGCACCCCCCCTCCCTTTTGACATCAGAGGGAGGGTTAATAATGATGCTAGTGGCAGCAGTAACAGTGCAATGAAGGATTTATTCAAAACTCTTGAAAAGAAATCCGGCCTAGAACAGTCGAAATCGTGAGAATCAAAGTCCTTACAAAGCTACATAGAGGTAAATCGCATACCACGAGGTCTCTGCATATTGACAGCCCCAACATACGAGGACCCTAACCCAGAGCTTATGAGGGAATGGGCTGAATGCAATTTGGACGCATCACGACGCCAGGTCCAAATTTTGATTAAATATGCTGTTATCGATAGGGCTAAGTCACTGAGCGAGATAGCTAATATCCAGGAAGAACTGGAAGCTATGGGAGATGAGGAGGAGAGGGCACATTTGTCTAAAGCTATGACTGAACGCCTCAAGAAGGAAGAAGCCAAAATCACAGAAAGAAAAGCCTATAAATTCGCAAGAGATCGAAGTGACTATGAGCTGGGCCAAATATTTACGTTTTGCAATGACCTGCCAGTATGTCTTCTATGTCTACTACGACTCAACACTACCCTCTCATGTGACGATCATCATCCAATCACTGGCATTATATAATGGTGTACCTTTCATTAATACATACATTGTCATGTGAACAAGGCTCTTGCGAGCCGAAACGTCATGAGACGGAACCTGCACCTTAAATAAAAACTTGGAGCACTATATTTGGTCCGTGTCCATTGGCTTCCTTCCTGGCTGGAGTAGATCCAGAGCATGAGAGGAGTGGCGGTGTGTTCGATATATATATATATATCGCCAGTAGGTAGTCATAGTTAGGAAATCCGCAACATTCTATTTGGAATAACTTTGGCCCTTGTTGACGAATCTTCGCGAAAGTTTACAAACTGATGAGGCATGCTCCTATCCTGAAAGTCTCTGGGTGATTCGTCAAGCGTTGGCCGAGAAAAAAGAGAGGTCCCAAAACGTGTTTCCCCCATGCAATTTTCCATAGGTACCTTTAATCGCAGCTACAGCCCGAACTGCTGAATGGAAAGACACCAAATTTGGCAAAGAGGTATCCCTTGGTTCAGAGTTGTGCCTTTTTCTTAAATGGTGTAAATCCGTTCAGTAGCTCCTGAGAAAATCAAAATCAAAATCACATATATATATATATGGCCGTGCAGGATCTGCGCATCCTGCCGAGCATGAGCTGTATGCAAATTGTCTGTCAACACTCCAAACTAGGAAGTGTTGGCAGCCATCTTGTGCTTCGGTAGAACCAGGCACATGATGGCTAAAAAACAAATGCGCAAAATGCAAAAAGGAGGCAGGGTAGAAACACCTGACCCCCTAGACCTGCTCAGGGGGTCCCACAAGGACACCAAGGGCCACCAAAAAAAGCATTTACAAAAAAAATCAGCAAGATTCGCACACCCAGCGTGAATTTTGGCCGAAATGTTAAAAATGAGGGCTGGCTCCCGCGTTTCATTGGTAATTAGGCCCCGGGGGGACCAAGTCCCGGGGGCATGATCAAAAAAGGTGAGGGGGGCCCAATCCCCCAATACACTGCCCCGGGGGCCGCCACCCCCGGGGCAAAGCATTTATAATTGTGGGGGGCATACGGCCTCCCCACTGCCCTTAGGACTGCCACCCTCCGGGGCTTGATTTAATTTTTGATTGTGGGGGGCATGCTGCCCCCCTGCAGCTCCGGGGACTGCCACCCCCAGGGCTGGTTAATAAAATGTTGGGGGGCTCTATAGCCCCCCAACCTCCGGGGACCGCCACCCCCGGGGCTCAAATTATTTTTGGTTGTGGGGGGACACTACCCCCCCACAGCCCCGGGGACCGCCACCCCCAGGGCTTTATTTTTTTAATAAACATACCCTGTGTGGGGGGCTAAAGCCCCCCTACATGCCCGGGGACCGACACCTCCCCGGGGCTCCAGATATTTAAATTGGGGGGTCTGTGATCGACCCCCCAGCCCAAGGAACCACCAGGGTTTTGTAGATGGTGGGAGGGGGGCACACAGCCCCTCTCTTGGAGCTTTTGATGGCCCTGGGTAATCGCCACCCCTAGGGCCTGCTCCTGCAGTGTCCCGGGGTAAACACCCCTGGGACAATATAGTTTGCAATGTCTCTAATGCCCCCCTAAGCCCCGGGGACCGCCACCCCATGGGGATGGTTGATAAAATGTTGGGGGGGCTCTAACGCCCCCCCACACCCTGGGGACTGCCACCCCCGGGGCTTGATTTATTTTTTGACTGTGGCGGACACACTGCCCCCCTGCAGTCCCGGGGACCGCAACCCCCCTGGGCTGGTTAATAAAGTGCTAGGGGGGCTCTAACGCCTCCCAAGCCTCGGGGAGGGCCCCCCCTCGGGGCTCAAATTATTTTTGATTGTGGGGGGCACATTGCCCCCCCTGCAGCCCCGGGGACTGCCACCCCCGGGGCTTTATTTTTTTTTAAAAACATACCCTGTGTGGGGGGCTCAAGCCCCTTCACACATCCTGGGGACTGCCACCTCCCCGGGGCTCTAAATATTTAAATTGGGGGTCTGCAATGGACCCCCAGCCCCGAGGACCACTTAGGGTTTTGTAGATGGTGGGAGGGGAGCCACACGGCCCCCCTCCTGGATCCTTGTGATTGCCCTGGGTAACTGCCACCCCCCAGGGCCGGCTCCTGCAGTGTACCAGGGTGCCCACCCTGGGACACTGTAGTTTGCTATTGCAGGGCGGGAGCTTAACAAACTGCTTTGCTCTCTTCCAAATAGCAGAGCAAATTGCTTTTCCACAGGGGTAGCTGCATCTTATCAGCTCCCCGTGTGGAAAAGTAATGCCAGCTCTCGCAGGAGGTGGGGAGCCGGCAGGACCATGGGGGATTAAGGACCCCCCCCCCACGGTCCCCAACAGAGAGGGCCAGCCATGGGGGATGGGGTCTCCGGGGCTACAAGTAGCCCGGGAGGGGGCCACGCGCCCCCTCGCCAAAATTTTAAATAAAAAAATATTAATTAATAAAATTAAAAATGGCCGGCCCCAGGGGATGGGTTCCCTGGGGCCATAAATGGCTTAAGGAGGGGGGCAAGGCAGCCCCCCTCTTATATGCAAAATATTTCAAAAAGGCCATGCCCGGGGGATGGGGTCCCCGGGGACGATTATGGCCTCGGGAGGGGGCCACGCGGCCCCCTTCCCAAATTTTTTATTTAGAAAAATAAAAAATTGGGGGGCAGGACCTGGGGGATGGGGTCCCCAGGGCCAAAATATTAGGAAAAGAAGGGGAGCCACACAGCCCCCCTTCTTAAACCAAAAAAAAAGAAAAAGAACGGCATTGCGCTGGAGCGTGGCCACGCCCCCTTCTTGTAGCACTCTGCAAACGCCCCCCCCTGGCGCGTTTGCAGAGGGGGAACGAATTCCCCTTAAATACTGGGGGTCCCTGGGGGCCAACTAGCCCACCAGGAACCTCCAGTATGCACCAGGGGCTGCTTTGCAGAGAGGTGTTCCTAGGCCACGCCCCTTTTTACACCTCTCTGCAACGCAGCTCTGTGGCACTTACTGGAGGTAGCTGGTGGGCTAGTTGCACCCCAGGGACACTCAGTATTCAAGGGGAGTTAATCCCCCAACTTAAAACACGTCATGGGGTGCGTTTGCACAGTGGTGAAGGGAGGGGGCTGGCCTGAGTTCACATGTGTGCAAACACACCCTGTGGCACGGTTTAAGTTGAGGAATTAATTCCTTGTCAATCCTAAGGGTCCCTGGGGGCCATCTTGCCCACCAGGTACCTCGAGTAAGCATCACGGAGTTGCGTTGCAGAGTGTTGTAAAAAGGGGCGTGGCCTTTGAACACCTCTCTGCAGCACAGCCCCCTGGCGCATACTGGAGGTACCTGGTGGGCTAGTTGGCCTCCAGGGACCCACAGATTGAGGAGGAATTAATTCTCTAACTTAAAATGCGTCACAGGGCATTGTTTGCAGACATGTCACCTCAGGCCACGCCCCCTTCATTCTCCATGGTGCAAACGCGCCCCGTGCCATGTTTCAAGTTGGGGAATTAATTATCTTTCAATACTGCGGGTCCCTGGGGGCCAAATAGCTCAATAGGTATCTCCAGTATGTGCCAGGGAGCTGCATTGAAGACAGGTGTTCAGAGGCCATCCCCCGTTATACACCTCTCTGCAACGCAGCTCTGTGGCGCTTATTGGAGGTACCTAGTGGGCTAGTTTGACCCTAGGGACCTTCAGGATTCAAGGGGACTTAATCTCCCAACTTAGAAAGGCCACAGGGCGCATTTACACTGTGGTGAAGGGAGGGGACGGGGCCTGAGGTGAGGTGAGCAAACAAGCCCTGTGGTGAGTTTTAAGTTGGGGAAAAAATTCACTGGCTCTTACTGGAAGCACCTGGTGGGCTAGTTGGCCACCAAGGTCCCTAAGTATTGAAGGGGAATTATTTCGCCAACTTAAAATGCGCCACAGGGCGTGTTTGCACACGTCACCTCAGACCCATCAGTGATGTAATTTGAGATGTCATCAGTGATGTCATCAGTGATGTCACTGATCATGTCCTGAATGATGTAATATGTGACATCAAGAGCAGTGGATTGCGGGTGCGCGAGTTATAGTTAGTACAACTAACTATAACGGAGGAATTCTAATGGTTTTGTACGAGTGAAACGTCCAGCTAACTATAACACCCCAAAACCTATGGTTTTTTCATTGAATTTCTAAGGCTTTTTAAATGCTAATTCCTTATATATATATATATATATATATATATATATATATATATATATATATATATATATATATATATATATATATATATATATTCTTCTGCTCTTCGAGGAAGCAAGGATACGCACTCCCGGGTACTTTCCCAAATATTTGGCTTTTATTTCTTTATTTCAGAGAAACATTGCATCACCAACACGTTTCGGTGGCGGCTGCCACCTTGATCACGGTCGGAGGTTATCTCTTTTGTTTCTACATATATACAAGTTTAAAACTAGTAATCACATGACTTCCTGTTTCCTCACAGGTAGAATTATGGTTGATGAAGTTGAAGGTACTTATTGTGTTTCTGCCCGATTTTCTTTACATGTAAATCATTGTTTACACAGACCAATTCATTTACATTTCACATAATTTAACCCATCATTCTTCATATTTCAACCACCTCTTACTAAGGCCATTTAAATTAAATTAAACATAATTTTTGAACTAATGACCAACCCTATTAGTGGTTCTCAATAGCAATGTTTTTAAATGATCTTTCTAATTGAGCCCTCCAGTGGGCCTACAACCTTATAAAGTTCATGGTGGTAGTTCCAATTTCAGTAAGGGGCAAATTAGGTAATGATCTTTTCCAGAATATCATTATTACATCAAAAATCCCTTTCTTAGTTTTTAGCAAAGGTAAAGAGTTTATACAGGGAGTCTGCCATTGTGGAGTTTTGATTCTCGGGGAAATCAAAACAGATGATTACAGAATCTAATTAAAATTAAGTTGTGATCGCAAAGTTATTTACATGTGCTGTCTATAGGAGATGTACATACATCTCCTCATCCTGGTTCAGGCCATATGGAGTAAATGTTCTCAATGCTAAAATCCAAAGTGTCTCGCATTGTCGCAGTCTTGTTTCACGATTACCACCTCTTGCGTGCTTGTTGACACTTTCAATTCCGTAGAATTTCAAAGCCTTCCAGTCACTGTTGTGTTTTTCTTCTCACATGTTTTAGAATTCAAAGTTTTGTTTCTTTTATAGTGCTGCCCACATACTTCAGAAGGCAGGGGCATTCGATGATGTATACCACATGTGTTGTCTTACAATTTATTAGCTGTCGGATGCTCCATTTCCTTTGATTGTAGCCTGTGAAGGTTTTGGTGTTTTTTGCGATTTGACATGCCTTGCAGCTTGAGCACTTAACAAAGCCGGATGTCTTAAGCCAGTGTTTCTTCTTGCTTTGATTTTTCCAATAATGGCTTTGTACTAATATATCCTTTAAGTTTCCTGCTCGCCTGTAAGTTATTTCGGGATGAGTTCCTACAATTTCTGCCACAGTGGGGTCCATTTTTAAAAGTTTACAGTTTTTTCTCAACATTTTCGTTATTTCCCCTGATTCTGGTAAGTACGTTGTTATGAATCTTATTTTTCTTTCTTCAGGTGGAGGTATTTTTTCCTTTAGGATTTCATCCCTTGTTTTTTCTTTTGATTTTTTCAGGCCTTTTTCAATTACTGTTTTTGGGTATCCTCTGCGCTCAAATTTTTTTGCTGTTTTTTGGCTATGTTTCTGCCACTCATTGTCCTCCGAACAGATTCTCCGAATTCTTAAGAATTCCCCATAAGGGATACTGCGAATTAGTGAGTTTTGGTGGAAGCTGTTTGCATGCAAGACCGAATTGGTTGTGGTTATTTTGCGGTGTAGTGTGGTTTGGATTTTGCCATCATTGATATATATCTCTGTATCCAGAAAGGTTACACGTTCTTTGCTCATTGTGTGAGTAAATTTGAAGCCAGCTTCTGTTGAGTTCAAAATGGAAAAATAGTCTTTGAAATCTTGTTCTTCTCCGTCCCATATGATCAACAGATCGTCTACATATCGTAACCAAACAATGGTTTTGTCTGTGTATATGTCATTGTCCGCGTGCCAAGCGAGGTGTTGCTCCCACCACCCCATCGCTAGGCACGCGTAACTGGGACTTGAAGAATAACCCATAGCAGTTCCGCTTGTCTGGTTATATATTTCATCACCAAAAAGGAAAACGTTGTGGGTAAGGCATAGTTCAATCATTTTTAACACCATTTCGTTGTGTCTTGTGTATTTGATGTTACGTTTCTGGAGGAAATATTCACGGGCTTTGATACCCATATTGTTTTTAATGTTCGTGTATAATGCAACAACATCCATCGTTATTAGGTACTAGGAATCCTGCCATGGTAAATCTGTCAGATGTCTCAAAAGGTCACTCGTGTCCTTTAAGTATGATGTCAAATTGAGAACAAAGGGCATCAAGAAATAATTTACATAATTTGCCATTGGTTCGTATAGGGGCCCTTTTGCCGAGACAATATATATATATACAGTTCCAAGATGTGTCCATCAGTTGTGTCTCACTCGGCCAACAGCAGCTCTCTTTTCATGGTATGGACGGATACCGCTACAGTCATTCACAGCCTCCGTGTAGGTATGCCTGACGCGTTTCGAAAGCTCCTCAGCTTTCTCTTCAGAGGCTTCCATGGAAAGGATGCGTGTATATGATGTACCCATTTAAATACTGCACTCCCTCCAACGGGACTCTGTGCATTATGGGAACTGTGGTTCATAATCTTCATCCCCCAAATGGATACACGCATTATATTCTGTGTGAGCGGACCCGTCCTAAATCCTCTGCTGTTGACCCACATTGTCGATTTGGTAAATACCTTGTTGAGTGGCCCCCTGTTTTTGCGGGGTGGGTGCAGACTCCGTGGCAGGACAGCCGCAAATACATACAGCTCCAAGATGTGTCCATCAGTTGAGTCTCACTCGGGCAACAGCAGCTCTTTTTTCATGGTATGGACGGATACCGCTACAGTCATTCACAGCCTCAGTGTAGGTATGCCTGACGAGTTTCGAAAGCTCCTCAGCTTTCTCTTCAGAGGCTTCCACGGAAAGGATGCGTGCATATGACGTACCATTTTAAATACTGCACTCCCTCCAACGGGACTCTGTGCATTATGAGAACTGTGGTTCGTAATCTTCATCCCCCAAATGGATACATGCGTTATATTCTGTGTGAGCGGACCCGTCCTAAATCCTCTGCTGTTGACCCACATTGTCGATTTGGTAAATACCTTGTCTAGTGGCCCCCTTTTTTCTGCGGGTTTGGTGCAGACTCCACGGCCGGACGGCCACCGAATACATACAGCTCCAAGATGTGTCCATCATTTGAGTCTCACTCGGCCAACAGCAGCTCTCTTTTCAAGGTATGGACGGATACCCCTACAGTCATTCACAGCCTCCGTGTAGGTATGCCTGTCGCGTTTCGAAAGCTCCTCAGCTTTCCCTTCAGAGGCTTCCACGGAATGGATGCGTGTATATGACGTACCCATTTAAATACTGCACTCCCGCCAATGGGACTCTGTGCCTTATGGGAACTGTGGTTCGTAATCTTCATTCCCTAAATGGATACACGCATTATATTCTGTGTGAGCGGACCCGTCCTAAATCCTCTGCTGTTGACCCACATTGTCGATTTGGTAAATACCTTGTTGAGTGGCCCCCTGTTTTCGCGGGGTTGGTGCAGACTCCGCGGCAGGACAGCCGCAAATACATACCGCTCCAAGATGTGTCCATTAGTTGAGTCTCACTCGGCAAACAGCAGCTCTCTTTTCATGGTATGGACGGATACCGCTACAGTCATTCACAGCCTCAGTGTAGGTATGCCTGACGAGTTTTGAAAGCTCCTCAGCTTTCTCTTCAGAGGCTTCCACGGAAAGGATGCGTGTATATGACGTACCATTTTAAATACTGCACTCCCTCCAATGGGACTCTGTGCATTATGAGAACTGTGGTTCGTAATCTTCATCCCCCAAATGGATACACGCATTATATTCTGTGTGAGCGGACCCGTCCTAAATCCTCTGCTGTTGACCCACATTGTCGATTTGGTAAATACCTTGTCTAGTGGCCCCCTTTTTTCTGTGGGTTTGGTGCAGACTCCGCGGCCGGACGCCCGCCGAATACATACAGCTCCAAGATGTGTCCATCATTTGAGTCTCACTCGGCCAACAGCAGCTCTCTTTTCAAGGTATGGACGGATACCCCTACAGTCATTCACAGCCTCCGTGTAGGTATGCCTGACGCGTTTCGAAAGCTCCTCAGCTTTCCCTTCAGAGGCTTCCACGGAATGGATGCGTGTATATGACGTACCCATTTAAATACTGCACTCCCGCCAATGGGACTCTGTGCCTTATGGGAACTGTGGTTCGTTATCTTCATCCCTCAAATGGATACACGCATTATATTCTGTGTGAGCGGACCTGTCCTAAATCCTCTGCTGTTAACCCACATTGTCGATTTGGTAAATACCTTGTCAAGTGGCCCCCTGTTTTCGCGGGGTTGGTGCAGACTCCGCGGCAGGACAGCCGCGAATACATACAGCTCCAAGATGTGTCCATCAGTTGAGTCTCACTCGGCCAACAGCAGCTCTCTTTTCATGGTATGGACGGATACAGCTACAGTCATTCACAGCCTCAGTGTAGGTATGCCTGACGCGCTTCGAAAGCTCCTCAGGTTTCTCTTCAGAGGCTTCCACGGAAAGGATGCGTGTATATGATGTACCATTTTAAATACTGCACTCCCTCCAATGGGACTCTGTGCATTATGAGAACTGTGGTTCGTAATCTTCATCCCCTAAATGGATACACGCATTATCTTCTGTGTGAGAGGACCCGTCCTAAATCCTCTGCTGTTGACCCACATTGTCGATTTGGTAAATACCTTGTCGAGTGGCCCCCTTTTTTCCGCGGGTTTGGTGCAGACTGCGGCCGGACGGCCGCCGAATACATACAGCTCCAAGATGTGTCCATCATTTGAGTCTCACTCGGCCAACAGCACCTCTCTTTTCATGGTATGGATGGATAACGCTACAGTCATTCACAGCCTCTGTGTAGGTATGCCTGATGCGTTTCTAAAGCTCCTCAGCTTTCTCTTCAGAGGCTTCCACGGAAAGGATGGGTGTATATGATGTACCCATTTAAATACTGCACTCCCTCCAATAGGACTCTGTACATTATGGGAACTGTGGTTCGTAATCTTTATCCCCCAAATGGATACAAGCATTATATTCTGTGTGAGCGGACCCGTCCTAAATCCTCTGCTGTTGACCCACATTGTCGATTTGGTAAATACCTTGTCTAGTGGCCCCCTTTTTTCTGCGGGTTTGGTGCAGACTCCACGGCCGGACGGCCACCGAATACATACAGCTCCAAGATGTGTCCATCATTTGAGTCTCACTCGGCCAACAGCAGCTCTCTTTTCAAGGTATGGACGGATACCCCTACAGTCATTCACAGCCTCCGTGTAGGTATGCCTGTCGCGTTTCGAAAGCTCCTCAGCTTTCCCTTCAGAGGCTTCCACGGAATGGATGCGTGTATATGACGTACCCATTTAAATACTGCACTCCCGCCAATGGGACTCTGTGCCTTATGGGAACTGTGGTTCGTAATCTTCATTCCCTAAATGGATACACGCATTATATTCTGTGTGAGCGGACCCGTCCTAAATCCTCTGCTGTTGACCCACATTGTCGATTTGGTAAATACCTTGTTGAGTGGCCCACTGTTTTCGCGGGGTTGGTGCAGACTCCGCGGCAGGACAGCCGCAAATACATACCGCTCCAAGATGTGTTCATTAGTTGAGTCTCACTCGGCAAACAGCAGCTCTCTTTTCATGGTATGGACGGATACCGCTACAGTCATTCACAGCCTCAGTGTAGGTATGCCTGTCGAGTTTTGAAAGCTCCTCAGCTTTCTCTTCAGAGGCTTCCACGGAAAGGATGCGTGTATATGACGTACCATTTTAAATACTGCACTCCCTCCAATGGGACTCTGTGCATTATGAGAACTGTGGTTCGTAATCTTCATCCCCCAAATGGATACACGCATTATATTCTGTGTGAGCGGACCCGTCCTAAATCCTCTGCTGTTGACCCACATTGTCGATTTGGTAAATACCTTGTTGAGTGGCCCACTGTTTTCGCGGGGTTGGTGCAGACTCCGCGGCAGGACAGCCGCAAATACATACCGCTCCAAGATGTGTTCATTAGTTGAGTCTCACTCGGCAAACAGCAGCTCTCTTTTCATGGTATGGACGGATACCGCTACAGTCATTCACAGCCTCAGTGTAGGTATGCCTGACGAGTTTTGAAAGCTCCTCAGCTTTCTCTTCAGAGGCTTCCACGGAAAGGATGCGTGTATATGACGTACCATTTTAAATACTGCACTCCCTCCAATGGTACTCTGTGCATTATGAGAACTGTGGTTCGTAATCTTCATCCCCCAAATGGATACACGCATTATATTCTGTGTGAGCGGACCCGTCCTAAATCCTCTGCTGTTGACCCACATTGTCGATTTGGTAAATACCTGGTCTAGTGGCCCCCTTTTTTCTGTGGGTTTGGTGCAGACTCCGCGGCCGGACGCCCGCCGAATACATACAGCTCCAAGATGTGTCCATCATTTGAGTCTCACTCGGCCAACAGCAGCTCTCTTTTCAAGGTATGGACGGATACCCCTACAGTCATTCACAGCCTCCGTGTAGGTATGCCTGACGCGTTTCGAAAGCTCCTCAGCTTTCCCTTCAGAGGCTTCCACGGAATGGATGCGTGTATATGACGTACCCATTTAAATACTGCACTCCCGCCAATGGGACTCTGTGCATTATGGGAACTGTGGTTCGTTATCTTCATCCCTCAAATGGATACACACATTATATTCTGTGTGAGCGGACCTGTCCTAAATCCTCTGCTGTTAACCCACATTGTCGATTTGGTAAATACCTTGTCAAGTGGCCCCCTGTTTTCGCGGGGTTGGTGCAGACTCCGCGGCAGGACAGCCGCGAATACATACAGCTCCAAGATGTGTCCATCAGTTGAGTCTCACTCGGCCAACAGCAGCTCTCTTTTCATGGTATGGACGGATACAGCTACAGTCATTCACAGCCTCAGTGTAGGTATGCCTGACGCGCTTCGAAAGCTCCTCAGGTTTCTCTTCAGAGGCTTCCACGGAAAGGATGCGTGTATTTGATGTACCATTTTAAATACTGCACTCCCCCCAATGGGACTCTGTGCATTATGAGAACTGTGGTTCGTAATCTTCATCCCCTAAATGGATACACGCATTATCTTCTGTGTGAGAGGACCCGTCCTAAATCCTCTGCTGTTGACCCACATTGTCGATTTGGTAAATACCTTGTCGAGTGGCCCCCTTTTTTCCGCGGGTTTGGTGCAGACTGCGGCCGGACGGCCGCCGAATACATACAGCTCCAAGATGTGTCCATCATTTGAGTCTCACTCGGCCAACAGCACCTCTCTTTTCATGGTATGGATGGATAACGCTACAGTCATTCACAGCCTCTGTGTAGGTATGCCTGATGCGTTTCTAAAGCTCCTCAGCTTTCTCTTCAGAGGCTTCCAAGGAAAGGATGGGTGTATATGATGTACCCATTTAAATACTGCACTCCCTCCAATAGGACTCTGTACATTATGGGAACTGTGGTTCGTAATCTTCATCCCCCAAATGGATACAAGCATTATATTCTGTGTGAGCGGACCCGTACTAAATCCTCTGCTGCTGACCCACATTGTCGATTTGGTAAATACCTTGTCGAGTAGCCCCCTGTTTTCGCGGGGTTGGTGCAGACTCGGCGGCAGGAAGGCCGCGAATACAAACAGCTCCAAGATGTGTCCATCAGTTGAGTCTCACTCGGCCAACAGCAGCTCTCTTTTCATGGTATGGACGGATACCGCTACAGACATTCACAGCCTCCGTGTAGGTATGCTTGACGCTTTTCGAAAGCTCCTCAGCTTTCTCTTCAGAGGCTTCCATGGAAAGGATGCGTGTATATGACATACCCATTTAAATACTGCACTCCCTCCAATGGGACTCTGTGCATTATGGGAACTGTGGTTCGTAATCTTCATCCCCCAAATGAATACACGCATTATATTCTGTGTGAGCGGACCCGTCCTAAATCCTCTGCTGTTGACCCACATCGTCGATTTGGTAAATACCTTGTCGAGTGGCCCGCTGTTTTCGCGGGGTTGGTGCAGACTCCGCAGCAGGACGGCCTCGAATACATACAGCTCCAAGATGTGCCCATCAGTTGAGTCTCACTCGGCCAACAGCAGCTCTCTTTTCATGGTATGGACGGATACCGCTTCAGTCATTCACATCCTCCTTGTAGGTATGCCTGACGCGTTTCGAAAGCTCCTCAGCTTTCTCTTCAGAGGCTTCCATGGAAAGGATGCGTGTATATGACGCACCCATTTAAATACTGCAATTCTTCCAATGGGACTCTGTGAATTATGGGAACTGTGGTTCGTAATCTTCATCCCCCAAATGGATACACGCATTATATTCTGTGTGAGCGGACCCGTCCTAAATCCTCTGCTGTTGACCCACATTGTCGATTTGGTAAATACCTTGTCGAGTGGTCCCCTGTTTTCCCGGGGTTGGTGCAGACTCCGCGGCAGGACGGCCGCGAATACATACAGCTCCAAGATGAGTCCATCAGTTGAGTCTCACTCGGCCAACAGCAGCTCTGTTTTCAAGGTATGGACGGATACCCCTACAGTCATTCACAGCCTCCGTGTAGGTATGCCTGACGCGTTTCAAAAGCTCCTCAGCTTTCTCTTCAGAGGCTCCCACGGACAGGATGCGTGTATATGACGTACCCATTTAAATACTGCACTCCCGCCAATGGGACTCTGTGCATTATGGGAACTGTGGTACGTAATCTTCATCCCCCAAATGGATACAGGCATTATATTCTGTGTGAGCTGACCCGTCCTAAATCCTCTGCTGTTGACCCACATTGTCGATTTGGTAAATACCGTGTCGAGTGGCCCCTTGTTTTCGCGGGGTTAGTGCAGATTCTGAGGCAGGACGGCCGCGAATACATACAGCTCCAAGATGTATCCATCAGTTGAGTCTCACTCAGCCAATAGCAGCTCTCTATTCATGGTATGGACGGATACCGCTACAGACATTCACAGCCTCCATGTAGGTATGCCTGACACGTTTCGAAAGCTCCTCAGCTTTCTCTTCAGAGGCTTCCATGGAAAGGATGCGTGTATATGACGTACCCATTTAAATACTGCACTCCCTCCAATGGGACTCTGTGCATTATGGGAACTGTGGTTCGTAATCATCATTCCCCAAATGGATACACGCATTATATTCTGTGTGAGCGGACCCGTCCTAAATACTCTGTTGTTGACCCACATTGTTGATTTGGTAAATACCTTGTCGAGTTGCCCTCGGTTTTCGCAGGGTTTGTGCAGACTCCGCGGCAGGACAGCCGCGAATACATACAGCTCCAAGATGTGTCCATCAGTTGAGTCTCACTCGGCCAACAGCAGCTCTCTTTTCATGGTATGGACGGATACCGCTTCAGTCATTCACAGCCTCCATGTAGGTATGCCTGACGCGTTTCGAAAGCTCCTCAGCTTTCTCTTCAGAGGCTTCCACAGAAAGGATGCGTGTATATAACATACCCATTTAAATACTGCACTCCCTCCAATGGGACAAAATAATTACTACTTTTGCCTTTCCCAGGGGTTCTAGCAAACAATGGTTGCGCTTCAGCGCGTCTAATGCTGTCATCCTCCATCTTGGTTCTCACACTGCAGTTTGGCTTCTGCCATGAAACTGCCACTTTCCTGTGTCCTTTCATGTCTCCCTTTCAAAATGAAAGTTCCTCTTGCCGTTGGATCCTTGTTATGCTCCCCGTATGTAACTTTCGGTGCGAGTGCACCTGATATGTGTGCTTGATAGTACAAACTAAGCCCAGAAAGTATCCGTGTGCTGTGACACGCTTACTGACACACGTACTGTATTCCAATAACGGCCAAGTGCCCCAAGGCCAATGAGTATAGGAATATGTGTTCTTTTGTCAGCCAATACTCATCCTCCACTATGGGAGTACACTGCCATGGA